>NW_015505309.1:1036387-1041917 GCF_001515645.1 Sinocyclocheilus grahami | reverse complement strand
CTGCTCAGCCATGGAAACCCATGGCTTATTTACTTTTGAACAAAGAATTAGGATTTCATAGAGAGAAATATTAAGTGAGTCGAGTGATTGGCCAACAATATTATAGAATGCTGGTGGTGTGAGTTGTGTTTTTACATATTTTCATCACCTTCAGCAATGACAATCGCCTTTAGATTTTGCGATCAAAGGTCTCTTGCTTCCTGGCAGTAGACCAGCATGCTCTGATGGTGTGCTCTCCTTGTGTTAGCATGCACTTAGCTTGTGCGTTGACAGACTGTTGGAGGTACTATGACAAGAACTACTGCAAACTTTGGATGAGATGAGAGCCCTCAGAAGAAAGTGTTAATGCAACATGCAAAACAGAATCTTGAAGAACACAAAAAGATTTGCAGATATTAAAAAAAAAATGCAGTCAAAATTTTCCAAAACAAACCTAGACAAATGGATGTCAGTGGCTGTGAGTCTATTTATTGATTCATAATAAAACCTCATTTTGTCAGTGGAGTGTTGCTCTTTAATGCCAAGAACTTTTCAAAAGTGTCCATCTCACTCAGCTGACGTTTTAGATTATATTAAAAATGAAACAGCCTTTTATCATTGTTTTTCCTTCTCAGTAGTGTTGCTTCAAAAATCCAATTGAATTGAGGTAGTGACATTAAATGAATTTATGTGTACACTGTTATGTGCATCTTAGGTTGACTGACTGTCGGATGTAATATTTGTTAACACAACTTTAAAGGGGTCATATGATGCTTTTTTAAAGATCATTATTTGGTGTATTTGGTGTAACAGAATATGCTGACATGCTTTAATGTTCAAAAAACACATTATTTTTTAAATACTGTACATTATTGTAAGTCCTCTATCCCCCGCCTCTCTCAAATGCTTCGTTTTCTACAAAGTCCCTCCTTCCGACAAGAACAGTCTGCTCTGATTGGCCAGCTGACCCAGTGCATTGTGATTGGCCGAACACCGCAAGCACTCATCGGAAATGTAACGCCCCTTACCATAATCGCTAGCGTCTGTTTTCAAAATAAATGTAAAGACAGAGCCGGAAAGGGGAACAGAGTCTCGTGACAGACACAGTGATGAATATGTGTTTGCAGTATACAAGCCACGGTTAGGACACGGCTGACTCCACTGTGATGTGTCTCGCTCTCTCGCTCTCTCTCGCGCGCTCGCACACACACACACACACACACACACACGATGCGCAAAACTCCGCATTTGAACAGTCAATAGCAAATACTTAAACTAATAACAAAACAGTAGCTGATTCAGAAGCGCCAGATTGTCATAGCAAAGTCAGAATGACCTCCTCTCCTAGGTTCACGAAACGGTTGTCCATAAAATGCATTGCTGTTCTGTTGTAAGTAATCTTAAAGATTCCTAAATGCATCTACTTTCGGAAGGCCACATAAAGTGCTTTTGCTTTCGCCTAGAAACACACAGCGTCTCTCTGACATGGCTGCTTCAACACTAACTGTGTTACTGAAACCACGCCTTCTTTCTTTGCGTGAACATTTGGGCGGCATTATGCAAATATTTCCACATAGTGAGGTAGATATGTGGGGGCGTGTTAGAACGAGCTGTTTTAGGGGGGCGTGGCAGAGTCTTAACTTTGATAAAGAATATCTCTTTGGTTTTGAGACTTTAGTCTTTGCAACTTCAGGGATCTTATCTGTGCACAATCAGCTTGTAACACTCCAAAGAGAAAGGAAAACGTGAAATCGCATCATATGACCCCTTTAACCTATTTTGACATACGTCCTCGATAACCATTTTAGCCATCTTGCAACAGGCACATGGGAATCAGGTTGTGTTGCTTCTCTTCTTTTTGAGACTTTTGGTTTTCAGTATAGACATTTTATATAGCTTTTTTCCACTTCTTTGACTTAATGAAGTCAGTAAAAAATAGTTAGAAATCTCCAATCATCTGTTGACAGTGTCAGAAAATGCACTGAAATGAATTTGACATGATTTTTAATCTCTAAATAGCAGGCTTTCAATGTTTGTGTCATTTTTGATCTGGAATGTATCTGAGCAGGGCTTTCAAAGTAAACATCAATGCATGAGTGAAATTTGGATCCACCGGTTCTACTTCTAAAAATAAATTAATAAATAAATAATAAATAAAATAATTCATGAAGGTACAGTATACTTGTTTTTACAATTCCCCAATAACAGTCCAAATGCAAACTAAGAAGAAAAAAAAAAAACTTTTATTCAGACTTGGCCGTTCACTCTCATTATTGATGATGAAAACAAACTATTGAAGATTTGCTTCCAGCCTGTTAGGAAATGTGCTTATTTTAGTTTGTTGAAATACACTCTTGTTAATTTACCTACACTTTAGGTTTCCTAAAGATTGTTTTCACAGTGATGATATAAAATAACCATCTTGGGTTCACTAAAATCCTTTCAGTGAATAGTATTTTTTTCAATAGAACCCTTTTTAGTCTCAGTATGAAGAACATTTTAATAATCTAAAGAACCTTTTTCCACTATAAAAAACCTTTTGCACAATGCAGCTGATCCATGGATGTTAAAGGTTCTTAATGGAACCACAGGTTCCAATAAAGAGCCTTTATTAACAAATGTTATGCTGGCTCTAGATGAAAAGCACTATAATGACTGTGTGCTCTCAACTCAAATACAAGACTTAGATCTCTATGATTATTTGGGGTAGTGGGGTCCTGTTTTACCCTTTGAGGTCTTTTTTGTTCTGAATGGCTCTCCTGGCTCTTCCTATTGTTTTCACATAGGGTTGACATGTTCTAAAATTCTCTCAAAATAATATTAGACAATTACCTGTCAATTTGCATACCTGCTTAATAATATCCCAATATTATTAGAGAATTTAAAAAAGAACATTGCTGTACATTAACCAACTATTTTGCACGTCAAAGCTAGCTCTGCATGTTTAAACCAGCTTCCCATCAACTAGGTCATGCCATGGTTAGTGCCTCCTTTCAGAAGAATTTTATGCTGTACAGAGGGACTATTTTTACCAGTCTGTCCCAACCCCAAAAAAGAGAGAGGCTGGTATTTTAGGTCACTGTGACCTCACAGGTCTAAAATAAACTGGTTTAAATCTGTGGGCACTGCTGCATCAAAACCTCCCTGTCACCTTGTGAAATGCACTACATTCTGTAGCAAAAATACATGAGATGGCTGTAGTTTGACTCAAGGGGATGAGAATTTGAATTTTCTGTGCACACTGTTTGCCATTGCCTCCACAAAGTGCCTGTTGTAGTGATGTCAATCAAAGTAGTGGTAACAGCTCTATGATAAGACACAAATGTTCAATAAATATATATTTTTGAATGTTTTAAAAATTAATGCTTTTTTTCAGAAAGTCTCAAAAGACATGTATAATGTTACAAAAAAAATAAATGATGTTATTTTGAATCTTCTATTCATCAATCAGCTGTTTACAACATGATGATAAATATAAACGTTTCTTAAACACCATAAATAAGTTACTTAAATAATAAATTACATTTTAAAGTGTATTAAAATAGACAGTTATTTTAAATTACAATAATATTTGACAATATTACTATTTTTACTGTAATTTTACTGTATCAAATAAATTCAGCCTCTGAAAAACATTTAAAAAAATCTTTGGTGGATATTGGTGGTTGCCAAGCAATGTGGCAACTTGGTTTTTAGCATTTGCAGTCTTTCATTGTCATATTCAAATGTGACTCATCATAATTAAGAGTCGAAACTATCCATAATTTATAGTCCATCTGTTCAATAGCGTAGTAATCTTTCAGTTCACAAACTTTGCATATCCTCTGGATGTTGTTTACTTTTTGTCGCTCTGACAGACAGGTTACCTTTTTTTCCAAAACAAAGCACTGGACAAGTGGTGGGCCAGACAAACTGGACGTAGCTTGTCCCTGTCCACGGCCATCTGGTCGTGTCAGAGGCTACTAGTCACCACAACAGGACACAGAGCTGACAGCACCTTCCACTCTTTTTCTATTCTGTACAGTGTCTACAGCATTGTGGGTATTTAACCTGACACATGATGTTGCAAATCAGCAGTACTGCTGAGCAAACAAACGCCAAGCACATTTGGAGGAGACTGAACTTATGAAGCTACAGTGTGATGACTCACATACTAACAAGATGCTCTAATCAGTTTTGTCTTCACACTGCAATATTTTATTTCATTATAGTGTCAATGTGAAGCATCATTATTGAGTATTGTATGATATGGTTAATTTTGGTTAGAAGCAGCTCATTAAAAAAAGAAAAAGAAAGAAAATGTAATGGTGTTATGAACACGCATACAAACAAACATAAGGCTCTTAATATACCAGAACACAAACCAAAAAGTTGTGTAATTAGGCTAAATTAACTCTGTAATAATAAAGGAAGCGAGGTGAAAATGAAATTATTGGGCCAAGCTCATCATCTCTCTTCATTGTGATTCAGTTTATTTTAGATAAGGCTCTCTAACTGTGTTTTGGAAGGCTGTTTGGCCGATTAGTTATCGGCCCTCAGGTGTTCAAAATTTGAGCTTCCCTATTCAAATAAACTTAGCAATAAATTACATTAGCCAAATAGTGCTTGGAAAACAGAAAAAGAGGAAAATTTTACTTAGGTTTTATGCTTCTGTTGTGCATAGATGAAATGCTTTCTCATTGTCATGGCACTCAGCATCTTATTTTCAGACGACTGCAGGAAACAACACATAGTTGCTGTGCAATGTAAAGGCAGCTTTAAAGGTTTTTTAATATGTTGTTAAAAAGAACATTATGTTGTGTATTTGGTGTAATGCAATGTGTTTATGCGGTTTCAAAAGGTTCAAAAAACACATTATTTTCCACATAATGTACATTATTGTTTCTCCTCTATGCCCCGCCTTTCTGAAACGCGTCGGTTTTTACAAAGCTCATCAGTCTGAAAAGCTAGGTGCATGTGCCCTGATTGGTCAGCTATCCAGTGCACTGTGATTGGCTGAATACCTCAAACGTGTGACGGAAATGTTACGCCCTTACTATACTGTGATGCTGTGTCCCGGCGCGATGAGACAACACCAATAAAACCCATTACAAACGAGGCATTTGTTGCATCCAGTGGGTACATAATTACTGATTATAATGACTTATACTGTCTGTTTTGCGTTGTTGTGTATCGCACCGCGTAAACATAAAACCATGTCGGCATTTGTGATCAGAGAAATGACAAACAACAAGTGCTACTCTGCACTGCTTAAAACTCGCGTTTGAATCATCAGTGGCAAATTCTTTAAGTATAAAAAACGTACTTACAGGCTGTGAGTCAGAAGCGCCAGACTGTCCTTGCAAAGTTGGAACTGCCCCACTTTATAGAAACAGCCTTTGTGCACAGACACATTGTAGGCTACTCTGCAGGTTCAGGAAACTCCGTAAAATGCGCTGCACACATCTGAATATTTGGGTTGAACTGTTCTGGAACAGTGTATACTGTAAATACAACAACTTAACCACTGATTTCTAGTTGTGTCCTCTTTTGGAAGGCCAAACAAAGTAGT
>NW_015505309.1:1024141-1032915 GCF_001515645.1 Sinocyclocheilus grahami | reverse complement strand
GGCGGGCTTGCGGCAACCACATGTGACGACCCCGGGCTGGACTCCGCTTCGTCCACTGTGAAAGCTGATCTGGCAATCCACAGCGCAAAGTTGTTGTATTTCCTCAGCGACCAGCACGAATCAGCTCCAGGCATGATGAAGCGGATATCGTCCTCTTTTGGATATCGTCCTCTTTTGGAAGGCCAAACAAAGTAGTTTCGCTTTCACAACGAAACACACAGCCCTCCACGACATAGTGGCGGCGGCCACAACAATACTACAGCGAGAATCAAAGTTACGCCTTCTTTCTTTGCATGAACATTTGGGCGGTGTTATGCAAATATTCCCACATCGTGACGTAGACATGTGGGGGTGTGTTAGAACGAGCCATTTTAGGAGGGCGTGGACAAGTCTTAACTTTTATAAAGAATATCTCTTTGGGTTTGAGACTTTAGTCTTTGCAACTTTAGGGATCTTATCTATGCATGAACAGCTTATAACAAAAAATTTGAAATTGCATCATATGACCCCTTTAAATATTTAAGGAATTGCAATGCAATTTTGTATGCAAGAAAGAAGACCAATTGCAATTCAGTATGCAAATAGTGTCATGACATCATTGGTGATAGTTCCATTCAGTATAGGACAATGGAAGATTTAATTAGGTTTTAATCACCAATTTTACTTTCACAATGTGACACATTCTGAGTAGAACAGGGTGTTAAAAGTGAGAAAATGTGATGAGGAAACTGACTAAGTTGTGAAATTGGGCATTGCATAAACTCAAAACTGGGACTATACCTTTTCAAAAGGTATAATTCAAAAAGTATAATATAAATGATGATAAAATTGTAATCTATGGGTGAAATATCCTTTAAAGACAATGTCTATTAAGAAAGTAAATCGGGTTGATTTTGACTTCATGTTGTCCTAAAAAAAGTTTACAAAAAGCAACAATACATAGTAAAATAGCACATATCATTATTTATAGCAAACTACTAGCTTGAATGTTTGAGACTTGCAGGCACTATAACAAGCTAATGTTGTTAGAAAATGATGCGAGTAGCCTAACTTTTCTCTGGGGATTTCCGAGAAGCATTGTCTGCTGCTTTGATAGACAAGCTCATCCCAAACATCCTCCATCGCATGGATCACCTTAAACAGCAGGAGTGACTGATAGATTCCATTTAGCATGCAAATGGATGGTGCAACACTCACTTATATATTGCAGGCTGGCTGTAATAGCTTTAGGCCTTTATGCCATCTCCCTGCTTTTAATATCACTGCTGGCTCGTCAGTCAGAACGAATAGCATAATGTTACAAATGAGGCCACATATAAAACCCAGGCAGAGAAGAGGAAGGGTGGTGTGATTTAGAGTGAGCTCCCCATCACTTGCTGTGCCTCTCTGCTCAACAGCACGTGTTGGCGACTCAGGTGACAGATGAGGGAGAGACCGCCCTGCTTTATTGTCCTGGAGCAGAGCCAGGCATAAGGCACGCTGCACACACACGCTTTTCCACGGCCGTGGAAGGAGCTGCAGTGTCCAATTCGACAACTGCCTCCAAGTGATGCCCTGGAAAGCTGGCAGCCAAAAATGACACACTGCTTGCCCCTGCCATGAGAGTCATTTGCAGAAATTGCTCGTCTCCGCTTGCCAGTTGCACGATTTGCATGGAAAGAGTTCAGTGTGTGTTGGTGGGACCGGGCCAAAGGCATTTGTCTCCATCTCTCTCATGCGATACAGCAGTTGGAGGTGTAAGCAAAATTGCTCATGAAGTGGCTCTGTCCTAAACGAGCAAATTTCATTAGCATGTTGTCTTATGGACCATCTTCAGCACTTTCAGACAAAATGCGAATAGAACACTTAAATTGAAAGAAGGAAGATGAACGGAAACTGTAAAGGATGTATGCGTACAGACCTTGGCAGATATTAGGTGTTCAGCATCTTTTTGAGCTTGTTTAGAAAACATAAAAGAAGTAGGATTGGGGGCAGTAAGATTTTTTTTTTCAAGAAATTTTTGCTTTTTTCGATGCATCAAACAGATGATGAAAATTTTGTAAATTGCAATAGAATTTCACAGTATTAAAATTTTGTTGATCAAGTTAATGAAAACTTGCTAAGCATACAATACTGCTTAAAGGTCTGAAAGTGAGTTACATCTACGGATGTTATGTTCTCAGCAAATGCAAATGCTAATGCAAAAAAAAAAAAGAACAATACAGACCAGCTAAATAGACATTATGAGACATGAATATTATTCATGATATTTTCTTTCATATTTTCATGTTAAACTTGTGTGTGCACCATGCTCACAATAAAACACTGAGCCATACCAAACTAAGGCTATATGAGCTTATTTAACATTTTTGTTTTTACATTTATTTATTCAAAAAAGTGTCACAATTATATGCATTTATTTGTTTGGGCTGTCAAAGTATTAACATGTTTAATAAATGTTTTTTTTCACAGTTAATGCATTAATCCATCTAGATTCTTTTTGAGGAGTGTATTTTTTTATTTGGTTTGACAGTGTTGGTGATGCTTATAGGGTACATTTATGCAGTAAAGCTCTTTAACCATTGCACAAAAAATAATAAAAGAGATTCTATATTTCACAAATTGCATTGAAATGTAAATGCAAACATGGAACTTGATGCAAATCTGCAGTGATGCAATAGTAAAACAACATTCTCCACTTTATGAAGATTTTATAAGTGCAAGATGGCACTCAGTCCTGCAGTCTCGTCTGATGTTCATGTTGATGACCTCACCTGATCTGAAAATATCTGACCTAGTCTGAAAATACCTCTGTGTTGACTTAAATCAACACAGAAGAAAGGTATAAAGCCCAAGACCCATTGATATCTGACACCCAAAACAAAGATCCTTGATTCATTAGCTTCTATGTTTCAGAGTGCTCAGGAAGGAAGGATAGCATGAGGCGGATGTTTTTTAATTTAGCTAAGATACATTTACCACAGGAGTGCCCACAGCAAACAACATCTGAACGCTACGAGCACTGCATGCTTGTCATCCGATCCAGGCAGAGAAATGTAGACTACTCCACACATGAGTAACTCTCACTTTATACGTGCAAATCCTTAAAATGTGCAAAGTGATTCCAGCAAGTGATCTCCTTAATTTTTTCATTGACAAATAAATATAGACCTACTGCTGATTTAATTCAAGTTTGAAATGTTAACAAATCCAAGCAAGACCAAGGTGTTGTATAGGCCTTACTAGACTGATTCTTTGGCATCTCTTGATAAGTAAAGAAGCACCACAATTTCAGTATTGTAGCAATAACTTGTCTGCAAAAATATGTTTTTGGTTTGCCTAGTTTTTAATATCATGAGACAATGAAGGGCAAACTTTGAAGGACTTATTTTGTAAGATGGACTCAAATATATATACTGTATATATATATATATATAGCCAGGCCTTTCGGCCTAGTCCTTTCCATTCATCACGTGACTCTGACTCAAACTGGTTCTTTTCATCGACCTGAATTCAGCAAAGATCTACGGGAAGTTTTAAGATTTGCATCAGGAATCTCTTTCAGACCGCCGAGACTCGCTAAGTTTCAAACTTAGTCTTATTAATTGATACATTAAGTATCAGTTACACCTTTTTACAAAGGTGTGTTTGAACTCAGTATCTGACGTATCCCTGAAGGCTTTGATCTGTTGAATATACATGCAAAGTGTTCCATAAAATCCATTCTTTATGCTTCTTTCTATGCTGAGTTAAACTTTAACCCTTTCCTATACCAACTGTATGTGTGTGTGTGTGTGGATGTGTATGTTAGACGGCTTAATGTGTTTATGTAGTATGTTAGACTAGTTTAAGTGTTTATGTAGTTAATAAAACCTTACTTGTATCACACTTGACGTGTTCATTGTTTACTCATAACCGGAGTCAATAATCATGCAGATTTACGTTACAAACTTATAGAATTGTACAGTAAGAAAGTTATTTCCTTTAACCAGGAAATTAACGTTCTTAGAATTGACAAGACGGTTGACCCTGAGTGGTCAGCTAAATATCTACAGTGGATCTAAAATATGAATAGTTAATTATAACTAGTTATGGTTAATTATTCATATTTCCTGTCGTTGAGCTAAATTCGCTACACTAATGTTCTATTGCGAAGATCAGATTGAGCTGAAGAATGAATGCTGTATCAGATGCAGGTAATCACACTCACTTAGTCCATCTCTCTTTCATAATACTCGACTCCACATAATACAGTGAGCTTTTAATACAGTAATACAATAAGCTTTTAATGACGCAACTGAACGTTCCTTCATTACTAGTTCTAAAGTTTTATTAATTAAAGTTTAATTTAAATGTTGAATTGACCATTTTTAACAGTTTATCATTTATTGTTACATTTGTATTTTTCAATGAATCCTGCAATAGTTGATTATATTATTTAAAGTGGCATTCCTTGTCCTATTATTATTTTATCGCCTACTATATTATAATGGCAAGTTAAATCCCAAGGATTTGAAAAATAATAGTAACTATATAAAACGGACAGAAAAAGTACTTTGTGCTGATTTGTTGCAAACTTACATGCTTTCACGACTCTCATACATGCTAATATTATAATTTCTTCAATCTTTCATGTTGAGAAAGAAGAAATGATGTCTGTGTTATCCCATGAACATCTCAGTATAAAGTGCATATTGCTCACTCAAGACAGTGTTTGATGGTGTTGACACTTCTCTTCCAGCTCATCAAGGTCAACCATCTCAAGTCTCCTTGCAATAGATTAGATATCCAACACTGCAGACATGCGCAGTTGTGTAACGTTCATTTTCCATGGGTCTTTTTTTTTTTTTTTTTGCTGCAGTGGCAGCACGCAGTGTGCATTTTTATCACACTTTAGCAACAAAATGAAAGTCACAGTATGGAGTGTTTCATTGTAACTGTTGGTTTAACCATCATCTTGTGATCTGGTAATTTTCTTTTCCCCAAAAATGCTAGTTAATGTTAGCTCATTGGACAACAATTTATTGACTTTGCTCACATAGGGTATAACAACTTCCCAATTTCCCCCCCCTACATTGTTACACTTGTGGTCTTCAAGGTCAAAAACTACCCACCTTGCAAAATTTGCTCATAGTTTCTCATTATGCTACATTATTACCAAATATTATATTCAATCTTTTTATCAACTTGTTTTCTTTTAATTAGCACACGTTTTTGTATTTCTTTTTTAAGTGAACATTGCCAAAATTATCCACAAATAATGAATTTGTTTCTTTTGCTTAAATACTGAGGTGCATAAGCTCAGATCAATCAGTTCCAAAAATAAATACAAAACCTGTACTATTTAAAAGAAAACAAGTTGACAGAAAAATATTGAATCCAAGACATAATATAGCATAATAAGATATTTACAAGTAATTTTTAAAAGGCTGGTCATGTTTGACAGGAACACTAAATTAAGTAAAGGATTTACAAGGGTTATGACATGGCCTGTTGGCTATGACTATATTACATAGGCAATGTCCTATTACATAGGATATATACCTGACAAATCAGTAAACAGAAGAAGGCTGGATTGCAGTGCTTTTTCACCCAAAAATTAAAATGAAATGAAATAAACACTCAGTCTTTAAAATATCTCCTTTTGTGTTCCTTAAGAAGAAAAAGACAATTTGCAAAATAGTTTATTTTCCATAGAAGAAACTAAATTGTATATGAGAAAATGATGACAGAATTTTAATTTTTAGGTGAATTATTCCTTTAAAAATGTCAGGTGTCATTTATATCTGCATTCATTGCATTGATCCAAATCAGTTTCTCCATGGGGAAAATGGGCTGTTTACTTCTGGAACCCTATAGATGTAATCTATTCTCTCTTCCCAGTGTTTATGTGTGAGCACAGACTGGGTCATGTGATTTAAAATTTTACAAGGAGCACCCGGAGAGCAGAGTGGCATTTTTGTAATGCATTTTTAAAAGCGTGTTCAAACAGTCTTATAGATAAAAACTGGCAGCAGAAATTCACGCTCCAAATAGCAAGGTTTCTGGAATGAATTAGCAATTTGTTACATGCCAACTGAACAATGATTCAGTTTTGAACTCATCAGCTCTCCCTCACTGCCGAAGAAGTCAGCTCTGCGGGGATGGAGGTCTGCTCCCTCTTTATTCCAGCTGATGATCTCACTCATGTAGGACCGTGTCAATTCGCTGCAGGCCTTTGCTTGTCAATCACCAGCAAAAGCATCATCTGTTGCTGTAGCCGATGGCTGCTGATGTTGCATATACTTGTTGCATTTAATTCACAGTAATGCATATTTTCAGATTTCTAAATTAGGATGATCCAGCACAGCAACAAGAAAATTAAAAGTGCGTTTAATTATTATCCAGAGGCAAAGAAGCAAAAGCCACAGAATTGATTGTATGTATATTTGTGGATTAATAAAACCATTACTGTGATATTTCACGGGCTTCACATGATCATGATAATGCAGAAGACTATTATTAGGTGTCGCTAGTCCTCTTCTGCCTCCGCAGGAAATTCATGCAACATTGGTACAAGATTAAAATGTCATAACTGGCAACCGCAGCCCCTAGAATAGCAACTCCATGTCAACACTGGGGAAAAAAATAGAACAGTAAAACACAATCCAGCATCGGGGCCTGAATCGAGTGCTAGAGGACAATGCAGGCAAGTGTGAGAGAGCTTGGGGCGGATAGTGGGCTGGTTGGAGGCTGAGGGGGTGTTGAATGCTGCAGTCCACTGCAGCCATTGGCAGTGCCACATGGCATAGATTCAGTCTAAGAAAGAGTGGAGGATTTGAGCTGACATGTTCTTCTTTTCTGAATCGTATAATTCTGAAAACACTAACAGCTTGATGACATGAGGATTCTGCATGCAACTGTTGATGCTTATGTGGTGCATCTTAATGAAATGCAAATGTTCGCTGTGTATGCATATGGCTGTTTACAGATTATTTTGACATAATAAGAGCAATAATTGAATTAAATAATCAAATGAATCAAGTTTTCATGCCGTATCAGTTTTCAAGCAGTGTCTTTCTTCTGTATATGCCAGGGAGGCTTCTTAAAATGATGTTGACAGCTAATCTAAAGAAGGCAGTTGAACCATCATATAAGATAAATGTCAGGTTTCATTGCAATTCTGACCTGAAGCCATGTAGAAATGTCATGTGGGAAAGTGTTTGTCTGCACCCTTTGAGAAGCGCCACAATGGCTTCAAGGTAATTAGCAGTAATGTTTGAACTAGGGACGTTAATGAGGGTGTATTGTTGTAACACAGGTGATCAGGCCATTTAAAATTTGAATACATCTAAATGTCAGTAATGTTTTAGTTGTGGTCTTTGCGACAAATCAGAGCAGTCAACTATTTTGTTAGTCAAAATAATTCGTTAATTAGGTTATCCAGAGCAAAAAAAAAACAACAACAACATTCTCGTTGTCAAACATTAATGGATCATAGTTTATGTGATCCACTAAAAATCACCTTAACACCATTTTTGAATATAAAACAATTGCAAACTGGCTCATAAAATTAAAGTAGAAAAAGTAATTGTTTGTCGATACAACTTGGTTTGCTATTTTGTTACTAGACAATGAAAAATCAGACATTTGTGAGTTAAGTGTCCAAAAGAGTCCACATAATATCTGGGGCCACTGATGGGATGCTATAATTGTCTCTGATATGATATTGACCTACAGTGGGATAGAAAAGAATCACCCCCCCCCCTTTAAAAGAATCACATTTTGTTGCTTTGCAGCCTGAAATGAAGACGGACACAGTTTTTATTTTATCCAGCTGTATTTACTTAGTGCAACTTATAACATCCATGTAAAAGATATAACACCAACATGTCAGAAAAAAAATAAATAAAAAAAACAGAACCACTGAGTTGGAAAAGGACACCCCCCCCCCTCCTAAAAATGACTTGTAAACTCAATCAGGTGTAGCTAACCATCTTCTCAATGGCACACAAAGCCATTTAACTTATCTCAGGCTGCAAAGCAACAAAATGTGATTATTTTAAAGGGGGCGATTCTTTTCTTATACCCACTGTACATCATAAATTATGAACTCTTTGTCATTTAATAATTAAGGGAGGCAAGATTTATGGCTTACCGCAAGCGAACATGATAGACTGCTTTATTTTATTTTATTTTATTTTCAGAATTACTGGATGTAGATTTGATTTAGAATGATCTTTTAGATTCTTGTTATTTTTTGCTATAATAAACACAACTATAAAATGCAAGCTTTTGTGACTGCAGCTCCATTGAGCTACACTGAACAAAATTATAAACGCAACACTTTTGTTTTTGCCTCATTTTTCATGAGCTGAACTCAAAGATCTAAGACTTTTTCTATGTACACAAAAGGCCTATTTCTCTCAAATATTGTTCACAAATCTGTCTAAATCTGTGTT
Source organism: Sinocyclocheilus grahami (assembly GCF_001515645.1). Taxonomy (NCBI): domain Eukaryota; kingdom Metazoa; phylum Chordata; class Actinopteri; order Cypriniformes; family Cyprinidae; genus Sinocyclocheilus; species Sinocyclocheilus grahami. The sequence continues at coordinate 1,024,495 of NW_015505309.1, read as the reverse complement.
AGTGAGCACTTCTCCTTAGTCGAGATAATCCATCCACCTCACAGGTGTGGCATATCAAGATGCTGATTAGACAGCATGATTATTGCACAGGTGTGCCTTAAGCTGGCCACAATAAAAGGCCACTCTAAAACCATAAGCCGTTTCCAAAGGCGTTTCAGAGAATTTGGCAGTACATCCAACCGGCCTCACAACCGCAGACCACGTGTAACCACACCAGCCCAGGACCTCCACATCCAGCATCTTCACCTCCAAGATCGTCTGAGACCAGCCAGTTCGACAGCTGCTGCAACAATCGGTTTGCATAACCAGAGAATTTCTGCACAAACTGTCAGAAACCGTCTCAGGGAAGCTCAT
>NW_015505309.1:982842-1023932 GCF_001515645.1 Sinocyclocheilus grahami | reverse complement strand
TCGTGTGGGTGAGCGGTTTGCTGATGTCAGCGTTGTGGATCGAGTGGCCCATGGTGGCGGTGGGGTTATGGTATGGGTAGGCGTATGTTATGGACAACGAACACAGGTGCATTTTATTGATGGCATTTTGAATGCACAGAGATACCGTGACGAGATCCTGAGGCCCATTGTTGTGCCATTCATCCACGACCATCACCTCATGTTGCAGCATGATAATGCACGGCCCCATGTTGCAAGGATCTGTACACAATTCCTGGAAGCTGAAAACATCCCAGTTCTTGCATGGCCAGCATACTCACCGGACATGTCACCCATTGAGCATGTTTGGGATGCTCTGGATCGGCGTATACGACAGCGTGTTCCAGTTCCTGCCAATATCCAGCAACTTCGCACAGCCATTGAAGAGGGACCAACATTCCACAGGCCACAATCAACAACCTGATCAACTCTATGCGAAGGAGATGTGTTGCACTGAGTGAGGCAAATGGTGGTCACACCAGATACTGACTGTTTTTCGGACCCCCCCAGACCCCCCAATACAGTAAAACTGCACATTTTAGAGTGGCCTTTTATTGTGGCCAGCCTAAGGCACACCTGTGCAATAATCATGCTGTCCAATCAACATCTTGATATGCCACACCTTTAAGGTGGAAGGATTATCTCGGCAAAGGAGAAGTGCTCACTAACACAGATTAAGACAGATTTGTGAACAATATTTGAGCGAAAGAGGTATTTTGTGTACATAAAAAAGTCTTAGATCTTTGAGTTCAGCTCATGAAAAATGGGGGCAAAAACAAAAGTGTTGCGTTTATAATTTTGTTCAGTGTATATTCTTATCTTTATTCTTATCTTCCATTTTCAGCAATGAAGCAACAGTTACAGATATTTAATTTGATTTCAGAGCTTATTTTATGCTGCATCCTAAAACAACACTGAAGTTCAACAAAATGTGTAGCAGGCGAATGACTTTCCTTGGGTGTGAGTGCAGAGAAAACATAGGCTAATGAATGCATTAGTATTACATTATTGAGCAGTTCAGTTTTCTGCCATTTTCATAGGCCGTCTACTCCAGAAGCTGACATCTTGGAACGCCTCCAAGACCTTAGCACCGTTTTGCTGATAGAGGCGGAAATCAGTGAGTTTCACATGCAAGATGTGCTTTTCCCCCGCCTCCAAACCTCTTGTTCTGAAAGATGTCAGACAAGAGACACTGGAATATATTACAGTGATGTGCCATACCTTTTATTGAAGGCCCGAGGCTAACAATTTGGCTGGCCTGATGCCAAAGCGTATTGTCTCTACCATATCGGCCAGCCTCCAGGGAGATCAGCTTCCGTTGGACGTACAAGACAGACTGTGTTACTTTGCCGCTTACTGACTGAGTTCAAATGATGCAAGAGAGACTAAGCCTGCACATTTGCAGGAAAGGATGGTCCAAGCCAGTTTTACTTTCACCTTGACAAAAACAACAAACTCTGACAAAAAACAACTCCGATGTAATATGCGCCTTGTGACAAAATGCCATGGAATCGGAACACACTAATACATGGACATGGAGGCAATGATTGCCACTCTAAATATTGAGCAATTACATTTATTCATTTTAAAGAGAATCACATATTATGCTCTTTTGTCCACTGTCCAGAAAAATATTAGATAAGGGATATAATACAGTATCTATGATTTCTGCAGAAAGGTGTAACAGCTCTCAGGATCCTGCAGACACTCCAAAAAGATAACGAATTCTGGGAATGAAGATTGCAGCGTCTCTGCTAAGAGATCTTTTATCTCACACCAAATCTGATTCAACTTTAATTGAACTTGTGAAATCTAACCCTCTCAAAAAAAAAAGCACATTTGCATAAGCCCATATCCTCTTGGGAAAGGATTGGACACATATGCAAGTGCAGATAGGCAATTGCACTCACTGTCTGGTTCTTATGCTCAAGCACATTTACTTTTTGGTTTCTTATAAAATGGATGGCACTTGTACAGAGGTCATGATGTGAGTTCACAAGTACTCTGACCCCTGATAAGTCATTAATCGACAGTGTTGTAAACCACAATGATTCTCAGTTTCTGAGAATCATCTCTCTTATTTTAGAATAAATTCTCCTTGATAGTCTGAATGGTATCCTAAAAGTGTAGGGTTATATGAAATTAAATAGAAGCTGTCAAATCGTAATGCATTTGGCAAGGAGGTGAAAGACTGATAGCATAATCGTGCAATCTTGATTTTATCGGTTTTACATACTTATATGATTATAAACAGTCCAACTATCATGCATGATCCTACGCAGACGCTACAATACCTAACGATAAGTAATATGTTTCTTGAATGACAATACCAAAGGCAAAATAATGATGTGAAATGTGAATGTCTATCATGTGTCATTATTTTTTAATCCCTTCTTTAGCAACTGGTTTTGCTTTAGAACTCTGAATAACATGATTTATATTTAAATAACATGATACAGCATTAAAATAAAATAATGGGAAGTGTTTTCTCTTTCTTTTAAGATGTACATGAGCCTATATATTTTGTTATACTAAATATGAATGGTTATATAGTTAGTTATATTTTATTATTTCTATTTGGCGTTGTATTTCCCTGGTGCCCATGATCCTATCAGAACAGACCTGTGACCCTGTTGTGGGTCACGACTCACTTGTTTGGAACAGCAACTCTAGTCAGTCAAAGCAGATCTCATTTCAATCATGTGGGCTATCAGGCTAACCTTAACCACCCTGAGTTGTTGAAAAGAGAAGAAGTTGATCATGACCCTCTACGATCTCACACTGAGATCCAGTGCATTTTTGATGAGGCTGTTCTGGGAGGTTAAGGCAAGCATGCAATACTGTGAAACACTGCACTCCGTAGTACTATGTTTTCACATAGTCCATATGAATCACTTATTGGATGATTCCAAATCGAACATCCACAAAAAAAAAGAACAAGAGAAAGTGATATTTTTTCTTCTATACAAACAAAACTTTAATCTGTAGCAGGGATGTAATTAAAAAAGCCTACATTTAACCACCAGTGTCAGCCATCCTCACCTTTATGGTTGGTCTGTTCCTATTCCTGTTGGTTTAACAATGGCAACACTTTCTAAACGTTTAAACGGGAGGATCATGTCTGCAAACAGACTGAGAACAGCATGTGTTTCAGCGACAGACATAGAATTCACTGTTTATTTTTAGGCTGCTGCTGCTGGAGTGTGGACATTTTACCATTCTGTAATGTAGACTAGAATAGCAGAGAGCTGTTTATCTTTTTTTTAAAAAACACTGCAAGTGTAGGATTTGCAAGTCACACTGTTTTCTTTAGGTTTTTTTCCCCCTCTATTTTTACACATAATTTTGTATGTGAATTTTACTGAACCAGGTAGGTCTGTTTAGACCTATCCCACAGTTGATGTAACCCAGTTCCTTTTTGTGTGTATATTTTGAGGATTTATATATTTGGTATGTTTGCATTAAACAGTTTTCCATAAGTAACAGTTTAAAGTTAAAACGCTTTAATGATGGATTTGTTCTTACAAACACAGCTTTTCACTTCACAATACGTTAATTAATGGACTGCATATGATGCTTTTATCAGCTGTTTTGACTCTAATTTTGACGGCACCCATTCACTGCAGATGATCCACTGGTGAGCAAGTTATGATAAAGTTTGTGCGCTTGCGCGTGCCTCAAAAGAGGGCTTACAATGACTTACAAAGATACATAACAGCTACAAGTGTATGCACTACTTGCTTTATGCAAGCACTATATAGGATAAAACACTATACAGGATTTACCCTATTATACTTTATCGACACGGATTGATAGGTGAAACAACAAACAGCCACCCACAAATAGTCTATAAACAAAGCATCCGGCTGTCTTTGAGTTCACATGAACAACGGTTAAAGTTACTCGTCGTCAGGCTACAGAAGAATACCATAATTCTTCCGTTCAATTAGGCCTCAGACATCGCAGACCTATAACAACCCAGCCACAACACATAATTGCGAATAACATGCCTGACCTTAACACAGAATCGACCACAGAGTCCAACATTTATATTTTTTCTACGAATCTTTGAGTTAACATGTACTAAACATGAGTGGAATTTGCACCGCAGCACCCCCACACCTTGATGCTCATGACAAGATTAGCATGTATAGTTATCTTTATTGAAGTGAATTAGGTTTAAATCGCCGTCATGCATGAATGAATGATATTTTTGCAATTTTACACATAATAATCCACGATGATCACATTACACAAAACTGAAATTGCACGTCAAAATAACACATTGTCAATATTTTTTGAGAACCCCAAAAATTTCACAAATCACATTTTCAGGGGAGCCCATGTCTTATTAAGGGGAGCCGAGCTCCCCCTAGCTCTCCCGTAGTTCGCACCCTGGTCCAGAGGTCTCAAGAGGTCCTATTTTATTGTTTGCTTACTGCAATTTAAATTGGTTCCTTTGAGGTGCATTAAAATTGTGAAAATACACAGGATGCCAAATTTTTTTTTTCCGGGGTAGTAAATGAGCTGACATTTCAGTAACTGACTCAGAGTCTTATGGACCTTTTATAATGCATTCTTTAGACTGGGCACCACACGACATCTTAAACTGTCTGGCTGATTGTGAGCGATGGAGATCAGCCACAAAGCACCATAACCGACTCCACAACTAAAAATAGAGCATCACAAGCTTTGGAGACAATGCAATTAACTTGAGGTGAAAGTGAGAGATGCTGCAGCCCAGAGTTTGGATTCATAGTGCTTGCATTGTGTTGTTTAAAAGAGAAATTATCTAGAGAGACAAAGAGTTTAAAAGGCTGGATTCACATTGGAAATTTGGGATTCATAAGTTTAAAACCTGCAGGTATAGAGTTTTAAAAAACATATGGCATAAAATGAATAACAAATATTTAACATTCTGCACTATTTCAAGGTCACAAATTGTTATCACATGAACTCTGCAAAAGCTCATGTTTTCTTGCTTCCATTAAAGCACAAGGTGCTCTTTGGAACATTCTCAAATCATGCTGGAGAACATTTGAATGAGTTATGCATTTAATAGGAGCTTTTATCCAATGACTTTTATATTACAATTTAAAATAACAGTTTTCTAGTTTAATATGTTTTAAAATGCAGTTTATTACTGTGATGCTGAAGTATCAGCAAATCATTCTGATATACTGATTTGGTGCTGATTATTATCAGTGTTAAAAACAGTTGTTCCGATTCATATTTCTGTGAAAACTAGGAATCTAGGAAACTATTTTCTAGGAATCTTTGATAAATAGAAATATGCATTTATTTGAAATACAAATTTTTTGTGACATTATAAATGTCTTTATTGTCACTTTTCAGCAAAGTAATGTGTTGTTGCTGAATAAATGTATTATATACAGTATATATATATATATATATATATAACTTACTGACCACACATTTATAAATTGTAGTGTATATAATACATATTTTTATTATTATTATTATTATATACATACATATATTGTGATCTCTCTCTCTCTCTCTCTCTCTCTCTTATTATTTCCAGTTTGGCTGGAATCAAATTTTGATTAGGAATTTAATCTAAATTTGTTCTTCAAAACATCTATCTCTTGCATTTGTGATGAATGCCAGAAGACTGCAAATATTCTATTGGATCATACAAGTTCTGTAACTGTCCCTGTGCATCTGACACCCACTTTCTTTGCATGTTAAATAATGCATTGCGTATCTTTTATACTCTCATGAGCTAAGAGAACATAAGACATCTCAGACCTGGTGGAGAGGGATGGGTGAGGAGAATTAGAACTGATGTGGCACTAATCGCTCTGTGAAAGGCTGTGAGCTCTGAGTGCTGCCCAGTTTACTAAAACATTTGCACTGCACTAGCCTTAAATCTACAGCAACATATGAGCATTACGCAAGAAACCCACCTAAGAAAGGTTGACATAACTGGGATAGGACACAAAAATGGCTTTGAAACAGCATTTGGTGAAACAGCATGGGGAGGTTTACATATAAATGTTATTAGTCTATGTGCTTGACAAGTTTGCTTTTATGATAATACAGCTTAAACAAACCTAAGTTGAACCTAAGCTGGACAAGCCAACTGGTTTAGGCTTGTCTCACGGCTTAATTAAACCAGTGTTCAGCTGTATTTAAAGGGGTCATATGATGTTGCTAAACATTATTCTGTGTATTTGGTGTAATTAAATGTGTCTATGCGGTTTAAGGTTCAAAAAACACATTATTTTCCACACACTGTACATTATTGTTTCTCCTCTATGCCCCGCCTTTTTGAAACGCTTCGAGTGAAAAATGTAAGGGGGTCTGAATACTTTCCGTACCCACTGTATATATATATATATATATATATAAAATGTTGGACTTTTGAAACATTAGAAATCGGTATACCTCTAATATGGACAATGTATTTTGTCACAGTAGTCTCTAGGTACTAACAGCAAGCTCACAGCACTTCTTTGACCCATTTCCCACATTTTTTTAGTTCACAAGACAGCAAGGTAATGTGTTCTCCACAACATTCCTGCCCTAAACCTCTGTGTGGATAAAAGGTACAGAAAATTGAATTCACAAATGCTCTGTTTCCTGCTAGCCTTTCTCTCATACTTAGGCCTACTGTTCTCACATTACGAGTTCTCACATTACGAGCTCTACACATCACCTTTACACCATGGAGCACTGTGTTATTTTTTGAGCAAGGACTATGCGTGACAGTAATGTGGGCTATTGAAAGAGCTAATGTGAACATTAAATTCTGCTCTAGAGAGATGGTGAGAAGTTCATAATCAAATATATGGCAATACAATGGTAATATTTGGAAAAAAAATTCTGCATGGCCAAAATCCAGTAGTTGCTCTATAACGTGATGTCTAATGAAGGTGATTGTGGGTTTGAGCAGACCTCCAGGTTTATAATAACCTGTAGTGAGCTTATATAAATTTTATAGCTTTATAGCTGATTTAGCTTCTGGCTGACTTCAATTCCTGACACAGAGGCCACTTTAAAAAAAAACTGAAGTCTGACTGAAATCGTACCAGTCAACCCATGTGTGAACTCTAGATTCCCCATAATCATGAGTGATTCCTATCTGTTATCTATTCTGTGAATCTCCCGTCTGACAACCCTGATGAGAAGTAAATTATCTCTCTTGTCTCAGTGCAGAGTTGTCAGGGATGCCACAAATGTGTTGATCGGTTCCTCATCACTGTGCTGTGCTGATAGGTAAGAGCTCTCAGCTAGAATCTGTAATTAAACACACCGAGTGCCATGCGATAAACACAAGCTCTTTGCTGTATCTAAAGATCTGAGGCTGCAGTTATTGAGTTTAATGTGAATCGGAGCATGCTTGTATTAGCAGCAGGGTTTACCACTGGTTATCAGCAGCAGGTGTTGTATGTGCAGCTGATAAGAGGTCAGGGAGCAATTTATTTATGTGGCGACTGATGGGAGTATTTACCAAACACACTAACTGCTACAGTTCCTGTCAGTTTTCTAATAATAGATTGTATTGAGATTTGTTGGCCATTTTTAGCAGGCACTTTTTATCTAAAGGGACTTCAGATCACAGTCCTTCCAAGGAAAACTAAGGTTAAGTAGCTTACTTCTAGGGTTACTAGACCAGATCCTTAACCACCAGGGTCACATTTACAAGCTGTAAGGCACCTAATCAGGCCTCCAATGGTCAAGATAATGAGTGTGTGAACTGGACTGTAGTGGAGATAATGATGGGAAGGGCTGAAGGTTTAATCGAGCATTAGGGTCAATGACATCTAAGAGGGTCAATGATAAAGACAAGGAAAAATCTTTTACAGTTAGCTTAAATCACATGCAAGTTCTTAGAAATCTGCTCTTTATATGTGTGATGTTTTAATATGGTTCTTATACCATTGTCAGGAAAAGTTTAATGACTCTAAATTGACTCTAAATTTTGCGTGTGTATGTTCATATATATTTTTCATATTTAACAAATATAATGTTTAAATACGTCTCTATTGTATTTTTTCAGTCCAAAAAGATTCCAGTGATTCCAATAAACAAAATGTAAACAATATAATTAACAAAACTTTCGTAAATATCTTTTACGTTTTTGTGACACCACATGACGTTTTACAACCTGACTAACCTTTGTCAAAAAATGGTAAAACTCATTTCATTCGTTTTGAAAAGTTTTTCGGATATTAATAAGCAGTTTTGTATTACATTGACATTTTAAATGAATTTTAATTCAGAAATTAAAAACATGCTCATCATAGAAGAGGTTATGTTCAAGTCTTTGTATGTATGAATTGAATTTTAATGTATTTTGGAATAAATTACTAGATAAGCCACCGAAATGAATGTCTATGTCCCATTAATGTAGTTAATGGCGCAATTTCTGGAGCTCTTGCAACCGCGGTGAAAAGCGCTCATAGCTTGAAATTCCACTGACCTATAAGTAATTCCCTTTTGCCTCTGAATTTGCCTTTGAGAATAAGACCCCATTCTGAATGCCAGGGTGAGCTGAGCTCACAGGCCCGGTCACCTCTCTATGACAGCTTCCCCCGGGAGCACTTTGACACAGTGACTTTCCAAATGAGCAAACTCTTCACATAGACATTCAAGCAGGCATCTCTTAAGGGGCCCGATCCGAATAAAACAAGGTGGAACCTAAAAGGAAAAGTAGAGGAGGGCGATGACACCCGCGTTCCCTCTGTGACCGTCTGGAGGTGTGCAATGTCGAGGTCATGCAGAATATGTGTGTTTGCCCTCTATTAATCACTGGATCACAGAGCTATTTCAAGTTTTGACAAAACCTGGGAGCAGCTGGCGTCCATCTTCCAGGCCTGCTGCTTTCTAGACAGCACACAGTTTCCTTTTTTTCCATCTCTTAATGTGTTCATTTCTAATCCTGGCCCATCTCAGTAAGCAAAGGGCAGACTGGCCTGTGTCAGTGGCAGTGCAGCAATTCCCTTCTGCCCTGTTTTTCACTATTTTAAATCACAGCTGACTGGACCAGGTGGGAAGGATGACAGGAAAAAAAAAAACTTTCACCATTACCGTCTGTGCATTTCAGAGGGCAAACATCCCCCACCGAATCCCCAGAGAAACAAAGGTGGTCTAGTCCTGGAAACATTGTTTTCTGAGCACTCTGAAGCCATAAGTAAGCTTTGTATCACAAAAGCATAAAGTTGTTATTAATTGAAAATATTCACCACTGTAGCTCTACATACAAAATAGTGTTTACATGCCATTTTTGTATTCCATATGAGTTTTTTTTAGCAGCTTCACTACATTAATGGCTTAATTTTTAAATCTGGTAAACAATTGAAATTCGCAATAAAATGGACGTAACTCCAAGTGTAACAGCTCATTGAAAAAGAAACAAAAAATACAGGCTGGAAGGAGTTAGATCTGAATGTGAGATTGCAGTCAGTTGTGGACGGGGTTTAAGTAGACTAAATGATTGAAAAAGTCTGGTATATGCCACTAGAGAGAAGTATGTCATTTCACTGGAAGATTGACATTTTGATAAAAAATTACAAGGTCAAAAAGAAAGAAAGAAGAAAAAAAAGAAACATGTATTAAGAGTAAGATCAATAACATGCATTTAGAAAATGGATAGGGTGAATTTTCATTTCATGCCGGCTTTAAATTTATGTCTGTTCCTCACACAAAGCTCTCATATGACTTCCGAAGGCTTTGAATATAGCACATGATTCAGACAGACCATTTTAAGGATATTTTGATGGTGATTTTTTTTGTCATTATGGAGATTGATAGACCCAGTCCTCATTCACTTTTTTTTAATTTGTAAAAGATAAAGCAAATATTCCACAAACGATGGTCAAATGGGCTTGGGCCAACATCAGGGTGAGTAAATAATGATTTTCACTTATGAGTGAGCTTTCCTTTTAATAATTTGCAACCGTGCTGAAATCACAAAGTTAATCTTTATACCTATGTCATTGCATATTGTGCAGAGCATGGTGGGGCTCCTGTTCTCTCGTTGTAAGTTGTAAGTTCTCTCATTCGATGTAATAACACCACTCACTCATCACTTGAACTAAATGATTATGATTGCAGATACAAAACCAGCAGTGAGGTCCCATGGTAATTCTAATCTCGAAGGTGTTTCTATCCATTATGCAGTGAATTGTGTGCAACAATTCATTCAGAAGTGCTATTCAAAGGTTTAAGACACTGAGCCATGTAATTGACATTTCTTGGTTATTGCTGCGCACGTCATTTCATTCAAATGAGCACAGTGTAAATGTACAAATTCAGTGTCCTGAAGGTGCATTGCGAGATAGAGTCCAAAGTGACTGTCAAAGTTCAGTACCTGAACAAAAAAAAGGACTTTCAAATAGATCAACACATAGAAAAAGTGCACAGGTCTACATGTTGTATTCACACAGCAGAAGGCAGATTAGCATTAAAGTAACTTCACTGCCAACAGCATGTTAGAGGTTTTGTGCTCTAAAACAAGTAGTAATGTTTTTGTGGCACCTGTTGTGCCCTTGCTGTTGCATGCTGCTATTAAAATTGCAGGGTAAACTTACTCTGGCTCTTACAGCAGGCTTGCCATACACTCTTTTACTTAAGTTACCCTCAGGTGCATGTAATAGAGTTGCAGGGACTCTAAAAGGCCGCAGACTTTGGCAGCTTTACAGATTACTATGAATTGAATCTTTGAGTGGCTGTTTGATGAAAATACACTGGTGGCAGAGGCTCAACCTGCTTCAATGCAGGGCCAGTTGATTATTCATGACCTCTGCAAATATCACCCAAATGCCAGAGAGCATCAGTGGAGGGCATGGCCATGTCACGCTTTGTAATTTTAGTTAAACAATTAAAAATAGAACTAAATAAAAGAAACGCGTCTTTTAATGCCCTTATAATATAGTTTTTGTATGATATTAACAAGCTGTAACAAGTATATCTGAAAGTAAGATGTTCTTAGTATGTGGTGATATTTGTGATTTTTTCTTGTCTATCTTCCTTCCTTCACAACTATTGATCTTTTTAAAACAAAATCAACTTACTTAAGTTACCCTCAGGTGCATGTAATAGAGTTGCAGGGACTCTAAAAGGCCGCAGACTTTGGCAGCTTTACAGATTACTATGAATTGAATCTTTGAGTGGCTGTTTGATGAAAATACACTGGTGGCAGAGGCTCAACCTGCTTCAATGCAGGGCCAGTTGATTATTCATGACCTCTGCAAATATCACCCAAATGCCAGAGAGCATCAGTGGAGGGCATGGCCATGTCACGCTTTGTAATTTTAGTTAAACAATTAAAAATAGAACTAAATAAAAGAAACGCGTCTTTTAATGCCCTTATAATATAGTTTTTGTATGATATTAACAAGCTGTAACAAGTATATCTGAAAGTAAGATGTTCTTAGTATGTGGTGATATTTGTGAATTTTTCTTGTCTATCTTCCTTCCTTCACAACTATTGATCTTTTTAAAACAAAATCAACTTAAAAAAAAAATAGAATTAGGGACGCACAACATTAAAATTCTGGCAGATATGCGCTAAATGAACAGTATAAAAATTCGTAAATTAAAAAATGGAAAATATATTATTTAATTCATAAATTAAAATATAAAAAAACTGTTTTAAAATCATTTTAAATGCTGCAAGTCACAACATTATAATATACAATATGAAAAATTGATAATCATTTTGAGATTTGTTAAAGATTACATTAAACAGTGTTATTACATTTTTTAAATGTTTATTAAAATTAACTAATGAGCATAATATGACAGCAAAGGTAATCTGAATGTAAAAATAGTAAAAATGTGCATGCACAATTCAGTATTCAGTATATTGAATGGTATACACATTCAGTTTCAAGTAATACAAATGTGTATGTGTATTTATAAATATATATATTTTCCTGACATAAAACACGTAGTTTCTAATTTCTTCCAAAGCAAGAACTGTTAGAATGCAATGTAACTGTGACCGAGACAGGATTAGGATTCATGTGCAGAGTTCACAAATTCCACAAATCCATAATCCAGTAATCAAAATCCATTGAACGCTTCCAGCAACCAACACAAGAACGAGTAATCCAAAAGCAGAGTGCAAAATGGGAAATAAGGGCAACAAGGTCAGGCAAGAATTCAGCACACAGAATGTGAGAGTGCACATATGGAGCTCATACATATGGATGACTGTTGCAAGTCTGACGTGTGCTGCTTTCCATGTTCATTTATTGCAGCTCATCCAATTGCTACTGCTGGTAAGAAGGTGGCTTACATGACAGTCAGGACATTTGAGCATTCAAGGAGGTCTATAATTACTGGGGACATCTATCTGTTAGCTTTATATGTGAAAAAGAAAAAATAAATGTAATCAAAATGGCAAGCTTTGAATGGCTGTCAATGGAGTAAGATGCTTTTTTTGCAACCAGATTGGTGTAGTCACAACATCTACCTGGGCCAAACAGGGCCTTGCTAACCTGCCAAATCTGGACCTCTTGGGACAACACAATCTCATTAGTAATTGAAGGTGTTGTAAAGTGTAGTTGTAGCACACATACATTTTTGTATGTTTGCATAGAAACTGAAATGTAAATTATTAACACTGACAGCATCTAAAAAGGTGTTTTATGAATGGCTTTAAAGATGTAAAATAATTATCTTAAGTGAATAGAATTTAGAATAAACTGAATTAATATCTTTATTTAATTGCATTTAATTAATGGGATTGATTAAATGTGTTCAATGCTATCATGTTTGTTTAACACATTTATCTGATTTGAGACTATAGTTCTGTACTGTGTGATTTCTAGTGCCATAAATCAATTGTCATTCATTTTTAAGATTTATTAACTTTATTTATTAATCCTTATCATTTAATATTTATTTCGTTTTCTGAGCGCCATCTGTGGGTAAAAATTATCATAAATGTAACATTAAAATATTACAGTAATAGTATGTTGTAAACAAAATTAGAGGTGGGGTAAGATATCTATAATAATAATAATAATAATAATAATAATAAAACACAAATATATTTATAATTTTAAATTTGTAGGATGGATAAAAATGTTTAATTTTCTAAAACTGTGCATAAATATGTCCGTATACAAATATACAAATGTATTAACAAATGTACAAAAATGTATGTGTAAAAGTGACATGCAAATACTTTTTGATCTTCTTTTGCTCTTCCAGAATCACAGTCGTGATAAATTGGAGATTTTACTAAACACCTTGAACAGACATTTATGCTGAGGTAAAAAAAAAATCCTGTGCATTAAAACGCTATAGCAATACATTTAGCTAAACAAACACAGAGGTGCAGGGTGAACTTATTATGCAAACATTGAGGTGTAAGAGTTACTAATACATTTAGCCATTATGGTTTTGTTCCTCTGAAATCGATCCCTAGGTATGGCTTGTTTTTTCCACCATCACATCTTCAGGGAGTGAGCTGGCTCCTCTCTGGGCTAGTTTGGCAGCTGGCTATCTAATTACTCCATTCCTAATGCGTGTACTCCACAAACACACAAAATTTACAAGTGAGACACCTGTAATTGAAATTGAGCTTCATCAGGGATTTATACACCCATTTGTTTGATGTAGTCGTGGAGGAGATTTTTCTGCTCAGGCCTTGTGCAGATCTGCCTACCTGCACAAGCTCTAACCTTGGAAAGTTTCCTGCTATTGCTGTAAACACCTCATTTAGTAGTTACTTTATGGCACCGGGGAGGTACTCTCTGAAAACAAATATAATGCAAATATTCGACTGACTGTACAGAATCCAAGAAAGCACATCTGATGTGGCTCTGCTATTAAACACTGGATCAATATCAAAATAAATCATATATTTTGTTAAATACTATTGCAAGGTTTGACAGAGTCTACAGTGGCAGGGCTTTCCATGCTTACTTTCTCTATCCTTGAAAACAGTTTTTTATCGTATTTTCTTTATACTCTAGACCAGGGGTTTTCAACCTGTGGCCAGCACCTGTCAAGGGGGGCGCAAGTACCAGTTAATTCAGTTAATTTATGAATATGAGTTAACAAATCTTTAGCCATCCACTATAGGGCAATCTGACTCCCACTGCTAGTTGACAGTTAAAGCAGAGTTGGCTCGAGTATCAGTCATGCTCAGTGTTGCCAAGTCCGCGGTTTTCCCGCAGAATTGGGCTACTTTAACACTGTTGCCGCGTTTTGTAGTTTTGGGCTTATATATTTATGTTTCAGTATAATTAAGCAACACTATATCAGGGGCGGTTCTAAACCCTTTTTAGGTGAGTTTCAGCCCCCCTATCTGTCACATTAGCCCCCCCAAAACTATTTTAATGATCAGGACAGTGCTGCTTCCTCGAGAAAGTTTTTAATTCTCACGTGTTTTAAGTCTTGTCAGTTTAAACATTAAAGTAATTTTAAGCCATTTAAGCCCAAGACATCTCAATGCGGTACTCACACACTGTGATAGAGTGTTTCTATGCACACCGCTCACACACCTGAAGTGCACAAACAGATAACTTTCTCAGACAGCAGGTGAATACCAATGACTGTCTTGACAAGTATCCTTGTAAGCACAGTCGGTTGTTTTAAGTGAACAGTAAAAAGTAAAGAAAATATCAAATGTACATCAGTATAACGGATCCGTGCATTTCTTATGTAAATAATGTTAATCAAAAAGAGCAAAAGAAAAATTGAAACACACACACACACACACACAAGCATAAGTTTTGGAAAGAAATTCATACATTTTATTAAAATAATAAATTGATAAAAAGTTTTACATTGGTAGAAAAGATTTCTATTTCCAATAAATGCTGTTCTTTTATACAATTTTTTTTTTCATCAAAGAACGAGTACAGGTGAATACCAATGACTGTCTTGACAAGTATCCTTGTAAGCACAGTCGGTTGTTTTAAGTGAACGTAAAAAGTAAAGAAAATATCAAATGTACATCAGTATAACGGATCCGTGCATTTCTTATGTAAATAATGAAAGAGCAAAAGAGCAAAAGAAAAATTGAAAAACACACACACACACACACACACACACACACACACACACACACACACACACACACACAAACATAAGTTTTGGAAAGAAATTCATACATTTTATTAAAATAATAAATTGATAAAAAGTTTTACATTGGTAGAAAAGATTTCTATTTCCAATAAATGCTGTTCTTTTATACAAATTTTTTTTTTCATCAAAGAACGAGTATAAGGCAACACTGGAATAATAGCTGGGGTATTGGCTGCTGAAAATTCAGCTCTTCCATAATAGGTATAAATTACATTTTAGAATATATTAAAATAGAAAATTACTATTTTAAATAGTTTTTTTTTACTGTATTTTTGTACAAATAAATGCAACCTTGGCTATTTATTTATTTATTTGAACTGACTTATAGCAGTTTTATCACAGTTATATTGTAGTTTATTTTTATGCTGTGTATATTTTGACTGTATCTGTGTTGTCCATGGTATAGTTTTTAGCCTACTAGTGAATCATGGTAAAAATGGCCAATGGCTAATTCAATTTAATTAAGTTTGTGAATAAAGCAAGCATTTTTGAGATTTTCTGAAAGAACCTCACTCATGCAAAATACCTTGTGAAATGTTCTATTCATCTAAGATTCATGGTAAAGATCCATTTTGTTTTAATGTTTACTCTGCACAGTCCAACTATCCTTTATTTTTCTTAAGAATGCTTTTATCTCCATCCAGTTTTAGTTGTAGTATTTTATGTGAATCCAGCTGTGTGCCTCACTATGTGTGCTCTGATGACTGATGGAGGACTTTGTTAAAGCGTTGTGAAGATTGTACATACCACTTCATTCTAAAACACACAAGCGAAGCACCTGCTTGGAAATCCTGCATTAATTACGCCAGTCTTCAAAGATGCAATAATGAGGATTTTGTTCAAAGTCATTGCCAGCCCGTTTGAGCAGCTAACACAACTGAGCTCTAATGATAATTGAGACAATCACAGTCTTCCTTTTTGGAAATGTAATGGCATTTTGAGATGAGACCTTACAGCTTCTGTTACAAACTTCTGAATGGATTCTCTGGCGAAGAATGGGTTGTGCTAGGCATTACGATTAAGTTCAGACATGTATTGTATAAAACATTAACCCTTCAAAATTTTAGCTGGCCTACAATTTTGAGTGTAATTACTCTTATTCATACTTTACGTTAGATTGTTTTATTCTGCATTTACATTACTGAGATTATTTTGATGGGTTCCCTGCCATTACTGTTAGATTCATACAGCAGAATGTAAAACACAGGCACTTACGTTAATTGTTTTTTCAGTTATTTAGGTCAAAATTAGTTACTACTGAGCAAGTTTAAGTAACATTTACTTAATGTAAATCTGCATTCAGCACTTTTATCAGCAATCAATATGCATGAAATGAGTCCTTCATCCGCTGACATAGGAATAATTTTATACAAGGTGGCATCCAATACTATGGGATCAATCAAGAGAGAAAAACAGAGCAGAAACTAATGAAGTACAGTACTTTCACACAACACTATCTCCCCCCCACAGTCACGGCATTAGGCTGATTTATCTTTTACATTTTATTACACTGAAGTTTCTCCGATGCAGTCTAACCAGAGGCCATTTATTATATTCCCATTACTTTTGATGCTGAAACAAAACTACAAAAATGACTGCAGTATATAATACAGATTTGAGAGCAAGCTGATATTGCTAATCTAAAGATGACATCAGTGGATATTAAAATATTTAATACAGTAAAATTATCAGAGTGTTTTAGTTGTACTGTTAAAGTAATTGAATTAAAGTCCTTAACCGTGGAAAATGGTAATTGCTTTCAGGGGTTAATAAGCTGCAGGAACATCAATATGCAAGATACCAGCAGTGGTGTAGTGGTGCCTGGAAGTGGAGAAGTGGGTATACTCTTAATTTATGCTCCCAATTTTTTTCCCAGCAAACAGTGAATGGTGGTAAATTGCAATTATTTCAGAAGTGAGAAGGACATAAATTTCAAATATAATAATACATTATTTTTTACAGGTTTAATTATTATTATTATTATTAGTAGCAGTAGTAATAGTAGTAGTATTTTCTTATCTCTTACTTTTAGTTGTCTGAGAAATCAAATACACTACTGGACAATAACCAATAATTTGTATTCTATCATATTTTTCCTATATTTTCCTAATGACAACTTTATGATTTGTTTATATACTACAAATACTTTTTCCATTTTTATCACTAAATAAGGCAGAAAGATATATTTTATAGTTTATATAGCCAATTGTGATAAATGAGCACTGTATTATTTAGATGCTTTTTTTACTTGAAGATGGACACAATGCCGACTGATAAAGAAGTGGGTATACATATTTTACATTGTTAGTATGCCATTTCCAATTCAGCCAGCAACTCGTTCTGCAGGTGCAGTCAGTTATGCTTTCTTCAGTCCATGAATCATTCATTCATCTGATTCGGTTAAAATAATTCAGGAACGAAACACTGAAATACTAAATTTTGACTTGTTTATTGAACTGTTGTATAAAAGCAGTGCCACACTCAAAGTCATTCTGTCTTTTTTTGAGTTTGTAAATTATTCATTCAACTGATTTATTTAAAATGATAAAAGATTCACTCAGGAACAAAACACAGCTTGTTTCTCTGAGACGCAGCAGTTGATTCTTGAACAATTGTCGAGCAACCTAACGACTTGACAAATTAAAAGAGATTTCCATTGTTGTATTTACAGTGACTTCACCCAATCAAATTTTAGAGCCAGAACTATACATTTTATAACATGATAATATTCATATTCATCATGCGGCATTGCAGAGATTTACATTGATAGATGCACTACATATTGTAATGCAGTAATTTCACTGGAATGATAATTTATTTAGTACCATATGTTATGTACAGTTTCACACATTTCTCAGTTAAGAACTGATGCAATTTACATATGACAGCAGCTACATAAGGAAACATTATCCCATATAAATTACTTACAATTCAATGTATGCAAATCAAGCTAACTTGTAGAAAATTCAAATTTGAATATCAGACCATATTTTCACCACCCACCCCTCATCTATTTCCTCTCCCTCTCTTCAACTTGGTGCTGTTTTCCTCTCTGTAACGTAATTCATTGTCTGCCTAGTCCAGTACTCAACATCCGGCCCTTCACCGAACCAGTTAGGAAGCTCTTCGTCGTTCTGTGTGAGCTGCTTGTAAACAAAATGGAAATTTGCTCCCAGACTTCAGGGGCTATACGGGTCTTGCCAGCCCTTCTTAAGCATGTTTGTTAAAGCCGTGTAAAATGTAAGAACTTTCATGTAAAGAGGGGATAATTAAATGCATATTTTACCTACGGCACCAGAAAAATTCCAAGTTAACCCTCTGGATACCATTATTTTTTTGTGCAGATTAGAGGTCAGACAGCAGAAAGACTTCACCTCATTGCATTCATACATGAGTAAACACAAATAAGACACTTCCATTTTTATCCAAGCATCCATCCTTTCCACGTCCCAGTTCAAACACCTTCCCTCTTTCTCTTTATTGCACTTGACTGTTTTTCACTCTGCCTTTTATTTTGCCTTGCAGATGCAAATCAATTCCCAACAGCTTTCTGCAGCTCTGTTCACATACGACGTGCTTGAATTGCAATGTCTGGAGGGAAACCCATTCAAGAGGGACAGTGATATAAAATCACTCTTTACATGCCATCATCAACTAATGACGTTTTCATGGGAAGGATTTAGGTTCTCCAGAGAACGTCCCTAAAATAGAGCTTCTTATATGATCATGTGCACATAAATCTAAGGGCTCACTGCTCCTGCTAAAAGAGACGGATGAGGAAGGAGCGTTTTGTAGTGTCCTACTTAGTCATTGATGTACTAACGCCACATGGATTCTGCTGCAGCCATGGCAGAGGGAAACATAAGCTGACATCATTTGATGGTACAAGTGACAAGTTAATATGTTATTAAACGGATCTCTTCTCCCAGCTATTCTAATCATATTTTCATTCATGCTGTGTCCTATTACCAGGATTTATCACAGGTCTTATTGAGATAGACCTTCCTGATTGAAATGAGGTACCTGTTCTGATAATGCACACCATTCTTTTCTCTCTGTCAAGCAACACAGCAAACGAGAACACTGGTATGCCTGGGATGCCAGATCTTTAAGCAGATTAAAGAAAAGTGTGCAGGTACTGTATACTATTAGGATGTATTTTCATATGGTGGACGGAAATGGTGATGAAATTCCTATAGACTTGAACTTGAAAGAATCGTATCTAGGGATCAGAATATCATAAAGACATGGATGTGGCTTCTTTTCAGTAAAAACTACCCCAAAGGCATCAAGAATGCCCTGACAACCACCTAGCAGTACCCTAGCGACCACCCAGAACACCTTAGAAACTGCCTAGAAATGCAGTACAGTAGCATCCACCCAACGGCATAGAAATGTCATGGCTAGAAAAGAAACAGTGTTAGGGATCATTTTATTCTGATTTTAACAGTTTGTGTGACACATTTCAGAACAGACTTTTTTTGTGGCTCTGTCAGAATGTGATGCAGGCTTTGCAGAGAGGCTAAAGGATGAGGAATATATTGGACTTTAGCCCACAAGTAAGTGCTGTTGTTCATTTCACATGCAAACAGGGCATTTACAAATAAGACACATCAGGGGTCAGAGACAGTAGAAAATGGTAATGAGAAATTTGACTCATGAATTATGACTCTTTGGCACAAAACAAACCGCATCTAGTATTTGTAAGTGGATTTCAGAAAAAAGAAGAAAAAAAATCTCTCTATTAAAAGTTTTTGACCAGGTTATTCTCTTTTTCAAGAGAAACCAGGCCAACATATCTACTTATAAACTCTTTGACATGAGTTCTAAAACCATTTAAAATCACTAGTTTGTTATTTCAGTTTTTTTTGAGTGTTTCAGAAAAAAAAGGGTTCTTTCCAAACCTAATCCTTGTTTTAGGCATTGAGGCACATATAAACTACTATTTAAATCTGATTGAATATGAACTCCTCTGTCAGAATGTGATGCAGGCTTTGCAGAGAGGCTAAAGGATGAGGAATATATTGGACTTTAGCCCACAAGTAAGTGCTGTTGTTCATTTCACATGCAAACAGGGCATTTACAAATAAGACACATCAGGGGTCAGAGACAGTAGAAAATGGTAATGAGAAATTTGACTCATGAATTATGACTCTTTGGCACAAAACAAACCGCATCTAGTATTTGTAAGTGGATTTCAGAAAAAAGAAGAAAAAAAATCTCTCTATTAAAAGTTTTTGACCAGGTTATTCTCTTTTTCAAGAGAAACCAGGCCAACATATCTACTTATAAACTCTTTGACATGAGTTCTAAAACCATTTAAAATCACTAGTTTGTTATTTCAGTTTTTTTGAGTGTTTCAGAAAAAAAAGGGTTCTTTCCAAACCTAATCCTTGTTTTAGGCATTGAGGCACATATAAACTACTATTTAAATCTGATTGAATATGAACTCATTTTGTTAGATATGAAGATAACAAACCGAATGCTGTTCTCAATGAGGGCCAATAAACTAAACCAATAAACGACTTTTTCCATTAATAAACTACATCATGCATTTGTAACAAAGATGCAGTACCATTCCTGTATAAAATATCACGTAGACTAGTACAAGTTTTATGTTACAAAATATTCTTTAAATAAGTACAAATAAAAAAAAAAGTATATTTATAGTATTTTAAATGCATTTTGGACACCATATTTAGCAGTACCAGCTTTAACACTCACAATAGTGTAGTCTTTTTTAAGACTTTTTTTTTTAATAAAGCAGAAAAAAGACTAAAACTGCATATGATAATATTTGTTCTTGAAACTGCTGAGTAATAGGACATTAGTGGCAGAATAGGGGGCCATTTTCCTGAATGATATGGGAGGTAGAGCTCCTGATTAAGCCTGCCACTGATCTCTCTGCAGCTAATATTAGATTAATTACTATTCTGAAATAATCTAAGCACCTCATATTTTCCTTATAAGCCATCATGCTTCAATACAATGGCAGAGCCCTGTTGTATAGAGCAACACCAAGAAAACTGGCTGAACTCGCTGTTATTTCTCTACAATGTTGCTATATGCATATAATACATCTTGTATTTCCTGAAATTGGCTTGTTTCTTTCCAAGATTCCACTTAATATTTGTTGACCTTCCAGCAGCAATGTTTTAAATCATTGTGATTTATTTTATCCTGTGTCAGGAGCCAGTGAAGGGACATTTTGATGATCTGACAGCACTGCACCTCTGTAGAGAAACAAAGAACTAAAATGGCCAATGAGTCACTATGAGCTTTGCAAAGGATGCTATGGACGCTTGTCTGAAGGCTTTAGGTGAGAGGTGAAACAGCGTCCTCACAATCACTGCACTGGCTGTCACTTCTCAATGTGAGGCATCTCTCTCCAACACCACAGCAGGATGCTGCAGACCGTGCCAGTCCTCAGCATATCCTTCTCTATAACCCATCATCTCCATCCGTTAGCTCTCACACCCTCCTCAATCCCACATGCAGTTCACGGCACCGCTTTCACCTGCAAAGTTATGTGTAAATGTGGTGTTTGGTTCACTTAGACACTCACTCCTTTTGACTTTGAGCGATTTTTTTTTAAATCTGGCTGCAAAATTTTTCTTTTCTTTTCTTTGCTTTGCTTTGCTCTGATATGATATGATAAAGTTTTTTCTGCAGCTCCAATCAGTCACATGGCATTCAAGCTCAGGTGATTAGCTCAAAAAACCTGGCTGCAGATGTTTTTTTTTCTCCTTCAAGAAACAAATTTGATTATATTTAGTGCTGTCAAATGATTCAAAAATGTACTAATTAACCGCATATTTTTTTCTGAAATTAATTGTGATTAATCACGATTAATCTCATCTAACATTAACGTTTTTAAAATATACTTTTATATTCACATTCAATCTTCAAATCAATGTAGAAGCAAAATAAAGACAGTATATGTTTAATATTTGATTAATGGCATCTTTTTTATGACTGAAGTTGAGTATCACTGATACCAATACTACTGATATCTCCATGAAATAGTTTTTTATCCCCCCTAATATTTAACTATTGACTATAGCCATTCAGCATAACAGAATAATTGAGATCTATCAATTTTAACATTCATTAGACTTTAAAAAATTAACATAAACATAAACTCATTATAATAAATGTCATATTTAGCTACCTGTGCCCTTCAGCAAGTAGGAAATATACAGACATTGAATAAAGTTATCAAACACTATAATTAAATGAATCCTTAAAGCTACAAAATATATTGATTTCCTCTTTTTTCTTTTGTTCTTTGATTAACAGACATCACAGCAGCTGGGTTATTAGGTTATTTTGGCTGCTTTAAAGGTGCACTTAGCAATATTTGAAAAGCGCTTTTGACCAGTGTCGGGTCGAGTCCCAAAACACACTTGCTGCCAATCAGCAGTGAGGAGTGTGTCTAATGATAGGATGAAGAGAGCGCTCAGTGCGTGCACAGAATGGATATTAGCAGATCGACTATAGATAGTGAGAGATAGAAGATAAAAAACAGAGGAACATTTCGGAGGAACAAAACATTAAAAAGAAGGGTTACGATCAGGCAAGAGGTAGGACTCGGGTAAATATCGGAGCAGAAGTTTCCAGCGGTGGAGAGAACTCATGGAGCGAGAAGGCCGGGAATCGGGCACCAAGGTCGCCTTACACGTGAAATGGAGCTAAACCATTCAGCACTACTATCAAACACATTCGACCTGAATTACCATAGTAACACACATTGCTTTAACTTATTGATGACATCATACCCTCAGCCGGCAGGCGTAGCAGATTCCGCCATCATCGCTGCCAGGGTTGAGTGTGGGGCAGAATGATCAAAATAGGGGCGAGGTCCTGTTGGGGTATGGGCATGATTGTTTTGGTGCTTTCAAATATCAATTTGGCAAAATTCGGCTTAGTGCACCTTTAATAGCTGCCACTGCAGAATGTGCCACGGATCTGACACGCAACATATTTTCTCACAACTATTAAAGCGCAAAGAAACCCAATTCAACTCTCACAAGTCTCTACTAATAAGCTGACGAGTTGAATTGGGTTTCTTTGCGCTTTAATAGTTTATTTTGTGCTATATGTTTAGGCATTGATAGTGCGATAGTTCCGAGTCAAAGGGTGTGAACAGCTCCAAGTAGAACGTCACATGTTGTCATCTCGAAATGACAGTAATTACGACATGGTGTGAATGCAGCAATAGTCCCATCCCCAATGTTATGTTTTCGATGTAAGGATATACTAAAATGCGCATGTTTGTGCAGTTGAATTTTAAAATAGAGAAGCAAACATCAATCAGATCAATTCTTTAAAATGTAAAAGTCTTAGCAATGAATCCGCACCATTTACAAATGAAACCCGACCGACCACCGGGTGATGGATTTATCAATCGGAAACTTTTGAAACAAGCGTGTTTGAAGCATCATATTAGCATACAGTGATTGAGCCGCTAAATAGATGTGTCCTTTGTGGAAAGAAACACATAAACAGTGTGCTAGATACTCTTCTCCACAACAAACTGCATATTTGCAGGTGCGCAGATTTCTACAGTCCTCGATCCTTTGAACACGAACTGCCAGAGACACTTGATTATCAGATCATCTGCAGCCCTGTTGTCCCAGACTGATGTAATGCTTTACAATAAACTTCCTTTAGTTAACATTAGTTAATGCGTTAACTAACACTAACAATGAGCAATATATGTGTTACAGTGTTTATTAATCTTTGTTAAATTTAGCTCAGGTACAAATGTTAACAGATAACAACTTTTAATTGTAATAATTACTGAATTTTGAAATGAATATTAATCAGTCTTTTTTTGAAGTATTGTGTATTGAACCTTTGTGCTGTTAATTTTTTTTTTTTTTCTGGTGGCAATTTGACATGAAGTTTTCATACCCTACACTTTGCCCACCCTGTTTTATGTAGGCTCACCCACTTGAACATTTCTGGCTACGCCCCTGCATTTGACAAGCACCTGATGCGGAGGTGAAGTTAGAGTGCGCGTCTGAAAAGTCTCCCGTTTAATGTGTTTAATTCTGCGTCTAAATAAACGCAATTCTTGTCAAGAGAAAAGGAACAGAAGCAGCAGTTGTGAGTGGAGTGGCCAACCCTAGCTCTGTGTGCGTTAACGTGTTAATTTTGACTGAACTAATTATTATATTATATTTTTACCACATATTTTTTATTTATTACAAATTTTATTTTATTCCGTATTTTATTTTATTAGTCAAACGCTGTTAGGATTGTTGTTTTTCTGCAGCTCTAAGCAGTCACATGGCATTCACAGCTCAGGTGATTGGCTCAGTTTGTAAGATGGTGGACTTCGAAGCAGCACCCAATTTTTTTTCCCACAGTAGATCCCCATGATCTGGTGTTTGTTCCCAGAGCTGTTGGCCTAGAATGTTTAATGTATTCCTTCTCGGCAGCTTAGATGATCTCATTGTGTCAAAGTTAGGGCTTTGAGCAGTCTCTCTAAAACTAGCACCAAATGCAGCATGGTACTATTTTGGCTCTTTGCTCTCTCTATCTCTTTCTTTCTCTCTTGTTCTATATACCTAGAAGTCAAACCTGCTTTTTCTGAAATGTTTTGCCGAAGCAAGGCAGGTTCAGTGGTGGCAATATGAAAGAGTGCCTGCAGACCTGGCACGGAGAATTAATGGCGGGGGCCTGGACTAATGCATTGGCTCCTCGCTTGGCAACCAGTGCTGGATGAGAGTCAGGAAGGGGTTGCAGAAGGCGCGGGCCGATATGACTGATGTCACAGATCATTGGAGAATTATACTGCAATGTGGCTGTATGGCCAAGGAAATGTGAGACTCGCTCAGGGAAAATCACTGATGTGGATAAGAGATCAAAAAGGATTAATAGAGTCAAACAGGGATTCATGAGAGTTTGCTACTGTCAAAATGTAATTCTGATTCCGATTTAAGTTCTCTTATAACTCTTATAATATATCACCAATTATTATTCTAACATATAATCTTATAATCTAATATATAATTTGTATCATAATATATAATTATGATATATAATCTAATAAATAATCGTATTATTATTCTCTTATTGTTACTTTGAACGCTAATAATAATAATAATAATAATAACCATAATAATAACATCTGAATACCTCTACAGTATCTCAAATGTAAGGCAGAAAACAACTATAAATTATTATTATTAATAATAATTATAATAATGTCTGAATATCTTTACAGTATCATGCAGAAGGCATATTTTTATTTAATGAATAATAATAACAACAACAACTGAATCCCTCTACACTATCTCGAATATAAAGCTGAAAAACAAATTGTTTTTAAAATGATTTGTTTGTTTATTATTATTATTATTATTATTATTCATTAAATAAAAAATAGGTTTGTATATGGTTACATCATGTCTCACCTGTACAATTTGGAAATCAGATACAGTGCTTTGTATTGTAGATGGAGAGCCAGAGCGCTGAAGATGCAGTTCCCTGAATGACCTATAGGGAGCAGCACCACACACTGTTCCACAGGTGCACACACTGCAGCACAATGCAGCAGTAGCAGCAGCAGCAGGTGAAACTACTCCCTCCCTCTGCAAACCTCTGCTCAACAGCTCTCTTTCCTCCTGTCCTTTTCCTCCTCGCTTCCTCTATCATGTTATTTTCCTCTCTTCATACATCAGCACCATCCCTTGTTTCTATGTAATTTCTTTCGTCCTCTCCCTTTTTTGTTTCATCCTCTTTTATTCTGTCTCCTGCATTCCCTCTCCTGGCGTGTCTTTGTGAGACATGAACATGTACAGTAACAGTAACATTCTTTAGGTGGTGATGTCATGGCTTGTACATGCTCCGTGTGCAGAATTCGCTTCATAATTGATATTTTTCATACAGGTTATTACAAACTCATTTTAGTAATTTTATTTGCAGATGAGGCAAATAGAGTTGTGGTCTCTTTATCGTTTTATTTTGGTGGTAGTTTGTTTTCTACTAAATAAAATGTCATTTAAAAAGAAGTATTCAGTTATAATGAATAATTTAAGAAACAGCAGAGACCAATGTATATTCCTGTTTCAGACTGTTTAACACATTATGTTCACTGCTACACTCGAGAAAAAAAAGGTGTTGTTTTGTCTTGTTTTATTTACTGGAACTTAGAGGTCCACATTCACACATGATGAATGAAGTACGCAGAAAGCATGGTGATGTTCACATGTTGTAATACAGTAGATGAAAACGTGTCCATTAATCACTACTGTACAGAGTCCTCCCACCCAATGTCTTTGACTAAAAATACCAGCAGAGGCATCGGAGAATCACATTTGAAGAATGAGACGTCTATTGAAAAAGCTGCCGGAGAAGCTAATTATCTATTCAGGGCTGTCATTGCTAATCAACACTCCTTTAAGACTGTCATTGTGCCATTCATACTGCTGGCTGTGCAGACACCACTGCTACCCATAAACACTGCGTTACGGCTTCATTTAATTGGGTCCTGAACTGTCAGCCAAACGCAGAGATAGAGAGTGATTTGCCTGAATAGGATCTGATACGAAATGCTTATGCGCAGGTGCGCTGCATTAAGGCAGTGCTGCCTTAATGAGACTGCTTAAGAGTTTACAAGACAATCCGTCTCAGGTGACACTGGGGAGTCCAAGTTTATATTTACGTTTACAAAAAACATTTACATTTATGTGTTTTGGCAGGAGCTTTTATCCAAAGTGACTGACACGGCATTCAAGGTATACATTTGACATTTGATCATTTCTTACGTTCCATGGGGATTGAACCCATGGCCTTGGTGTTGTTAGCACCGTAATTTACTGTTTGAGCTACGGGAAAGCCTTATTTTATTTATTTATTTTTAAATGTGAGAGGGTGTTTTATATGTGTGTGTGTGTATATATATATTAGTAGTGTATATCTACTAGTATCTATACTATCTATACTAGTGTGTATATATATATATATATAATATTTTTAAAATATCTCTTCATGAAATGCTATAGTGCAATTATGAATGAAATTTTAAACATGAATTGTTCTCAGTGATATAAACTAGGCTCTATACATGCCATGGGTGTAGTGTATTGGAGAGATCCTTCAGAAGTCCACATGTTGTTGAATGCTGTCAAACAGCAGTCAGGATGTGGTGAATGAGCAGATGAGAGCTAAACGTAAGGTCATAAAGGTTAGTGGACTGGGGTGCAAAGCAATCACCCACACCCAAATGTGAAGGTGAATTTCTGGAACCTGAGAGCAATACACCTTGAGAACATAATGACCCTGACCATTTAACCTCATTCAATATCCCACATGTGATGAGAGTTCATATAACCCTAGAGTGCAGTGTGAACAATGAACACCAGCTGAAGTAAACATGATTGGATATGGTTCCTTTGTTATGTTTCACAAAGCACAATCTTTTGGTTGTATACAGTACAATACTGTTCAAAAGTTTGGGGTAAAAAAATTTTTTTGTTTTATTATTATAATTGTTTTTTTTTTTTTTAAGAAATTTATTTATTATTTATTTATTCGTTTATTCAGCAGGAATGTATTAAATTGACCAAAAGTGACAGTACAGACATTTACTTTTTTTGTTGTTTATTTTTTAAATTACTATTATATTTTATTATTATATTACATTTATATTATATTTCTATTAATCAAAGAATCCTGAAAACGTGCTGTGGTTTCCAGGAAAAAAACAAAACAAACAACAACAACAAAGCATTAAAGCAACTGTATGTAGTTTTGTGCATTTTTGCAGCTTTTGAGCCCCTATAGGTTTCTGAAGGATCATGTGACACTAAAGCCTGGAGTAATGACTAAAATTTCAGCTTTGCATCACAGGAATAAATTACATTTGAAAATATTTTTAAAATAGAAAACAGCTGTATTAAAATCTAATACTATTTCATAATATTGCTGTTTTTTTGTTGAAAGAAATACAGCCTTGGTAAACATGATTTTAAGGTAGTTGGTTCAGTTCCCTCAGATCTGAATGACAGCTCTGAAATTGAGTAAGGCACTTTTGGCGCTTATCTCAAGTCTTATACTAAACTTCAGTTGCTGTTCATTTTATAGATAACCATTTTTGTTCTACAGAAAAAAGAACACTTGAAACAATATGAGAGTAAGTAAATGATGACTGAATTTTAATGTATCTATTCCTTTAACCCCTGTAATAGGCATGCGTTTTCGATTAAAAAAAATTACATTCTTGCACTGAACACAAGCAGTTTTCAATTCTCTAATTGTCTCATTATGTATTGTATTGCTTCTTGAAATTTAACAAATGCATAGGAAGACAAGCCTGTTTTTGGACCTGTTAAATTCGAGGTACAAAGCCTGAAAGAAATACTGTTGTATCTTAAGATTCCTGTGTGTCTCTCAACTCAGATATAGCTGAGGGGGGTGAGATCTCTGATGTGTTGATCAGGTTCAGCCTTTAGGTTAGTGTCACTCTTTCCCTCCTCGGAGATAACAGGTCTGTGTTCTTTACCTCCCAGGAGAGCAAGGGTCACATGTTGTGGTGGATCCAGAGCGAGCTTGTCACTCAGAATCAACGTATGGAGCTTGGGAAAGCACTCAGTGAGGAGCAGTGGCAAAAAAATCCTCACAAAATCCGCACACAGCTTTTTCGCTGCCAACTCCTCTTTGGAAATGCTTGCCTGCTGAGCTCCCAGCCAAGACCCCAAGTAGACTTGACGCAAACATAGACTGAAGGGGCTGGTCGGAGAGAAATACTGAATACCACTTCCCAGGTAAAAAAAAAGAAATACGCTTAAGTTGTACTAATATTGAGGCACTTATTATATTTTAATTATACTATTCTAAGTGCATAATAAATGTGCTATTTTTGAACAACTTTAAGTATGTTAAGTGCTCTTTAAGATATGCTTAAGATCAACTTTAAGCTAACTGCAGTATATTTTAATATATTTAGTAATATTAAAATGGAACCACTTCAAGTATCTTTAGTGTAATTTAATTGTACTTCACATTATTTAAAATACACTTCTATACTTCTTGAAGTACAGTTAGATTATATTTTAAGTGTCACTTTACTGTGCTTCTAGAACATTTTCAATAGCATTTCATCTAATTAGAAATGCATTACCAGTACACTATTAGTTTATTATAAAGCTTTTTTTTCAGAATTCTAATATATTAAAAAATACAAAAATCATTAAATTAACATGACACACACACACTTTCAAACCTAGAACACTTTAATGTACTATATCCTGTGTACATTACAACAATGCATTATTTGAGTACATTTAAAAAGTTCAGCAGCATATACAAACTTTTGAATGATAATAAATTAAAATAAAGATTGGTGAAATGCTATAATAGAACTACTTTAATCAATTTGTCGAACATTTCTGTTATACCTGTATTACTGGAAAGTACACTATGAATATTCCATCATTGAATAAAAATGCATAATGCAATTTTCTGCACACACATAAAGAAGTTACTGGAAAAACAATAAAGCCAAGAAGTGAATAAAGTGCAATTCTTTTTACAAAGTTAAGCCTGCAAATGACTAAACCAAACAAAGAAATGTAACATTTTAAATTTAACCATCGTCATCTTCAAGTGGAGGGTCACTTTTCTTTGAGTTTGACTTGTTGCATTTTCTGCATCTGAGGACTTACAATTCATACACTGTGGTATTTGCTTCATTACAGGGTCTGTGAAAGGAAAAATAATTAATCTTTTGAGTAGTGTTCTCAGTTTACCTTTCAAAGCTTGGACTAAATCCTCATCAACCTTGACACCCATTTTTATCCTCTTGTCTGTCGTCACCATACAGCACTCTGTTACCAGAATCACCACCTTGTGTCAGTATTTTGTTGAACCACCTTGCACTTTAATTACAGCCTTTAGTCTTCTGGGATATGCCTCTACACACTTTGCACATCTAGACTTTGCAATATAAAGAAGAGTTTCTTTGCAGAACTGCTAAAGTTCAATGAAATTTGATGGTGACCGTTTGTGGACTGCAGTCTTCAAGTCATTCCACAGATTTTCAATGGGGTTTAAGTCTGGGCTCTGACTAGGCCATGCAAGGACATTCACCTTTTTCTCCTTTCTCTCTGTGTGGTCAGTTTTGCTGTGTGCTTTGGGTCATTGCCATGTTGTAAGGTAAACCTTCTTCCCATTAACAATTTTCTGGCAGAGGGCAGCAGATTTTCCTCAAGAATTTGATGGTATTTTTCCCCATCCATTTTTCCTTCTGTCCTGACAAGTGCTCCAGTCCCTGCTGCAGAGAAATGCTGCGTTCACGTCATATCGTAATTACCATAATTTTCGAGATGACAGCACATGACGTTCTACTCGGAGCTGTTCACGTCCTCGGACTCGGAATGATGCTTTTCTATGACAACACTATAAACGCCTAAATAGAGCCTGCGGTGGTCAGGTGGTACAGCGGTCACGTGGTACAAGTCGTAGCGCTCAGAAAACTCCCAGTTCACAAGTTGTAATTACAATGTCTATGAGGACGTGAATGCTTTTTACAAGTTGGAATCTCGTAATTACGGGAATTCCAATATGGTGTGAACGCACCTAAACCCCCATAACAGGATATTACCACCTCCACGCTTTACTGTAGGAATGCTCTTATTTGGACGGTGAGCTGTTTTGGATTTCTGCCAGACATATTGTTTGGTGTTGAGGCCAAATAATAAAATTTTTGTCTCATCTGCCTCAGAATCTTCAAGGTGCTTTTTGGGAAAGCTCAATCGTGACTGCATGTGGCCTTTCTTGAGGAGTTGCTTTTTTCTTGCAACCCTCCCATACAAGCCACATTTGTCCAGAATTTGTGATATTGTTGTCACATGCACACAATGACCACTCTTTGTCATAAATTCCTGCAGCTGCTTCAGAGTTGCTGTAGGACTCTTGGTCGCCTCTCTGATCAGTTTCCTCCTGGCTCTTTCATCCAGTTCGGAGCGATGTCCTGATCCAGGGAGGGTCTGTGTTGTACCAAATACCTTCCACTTCTTAATATTAGACTTCACTTTGCTTCTAGGCATTGATAAAGCCTTTGAATTTTTTTGTATCCGTCTCCTGACTTGTGCCTGTCCACAACTTTATCCTGGAGATCTTTTGACAGTGTCTTTCCACCCATAGTTGATTGTTTGCTTCAGTTGCTTTACCATGGACTGAAATGCTCCAGGAAAGCTCTTTTCATGCTGAGCTAATCAAAATGACCACAGCTGATCACAGTTGAAAGTCAAATGGCTTTGTGTGCCATTGAGAAGGTGATTAGCTACACCTGATTGAGTTTACAAATCATTTTTAGGAGGGGGTGATCATTTTTCCAACTCAGTGATTCTGGGTTTTTATATATTTTAAATTTTTTTCTGAAATATTGGTGTTATATCTTTCACTTGGATGCTATACGTTGCACTAAACGCAGCTGGATAAAACAAAAACTGCAAAGCAACAAAATTAGATTATTTTAAAGGGGGGGGTGATTATTTTCTGTTCCCACTGTATGTGTTATTTCCGTTCATGAATGCCCGCTCATACAGGCTGGTGGTATATGTGAGCACCAGCATGTTTGTTGCCTTTGTTTTCGTTCCATGCATCACGCTACTGCAATGCTGCTTACCTGTGTACAGGGAGGCGCAGGCGGCACCGGCGCTGCTTTGGCTTTCAGCCAAACCTGAATCTAGGTGTTTCAATTAGGTCCGGTACCCAACCTAAGGGCGGGGGAGCACTCCACTGCTTTGCTTGCTACTGCATGTATCTAGTCTACTGTATTGGCACTGTTCGAGCTGGGACCAGCGCGGTTTTCACACGGCGGGGTTTTATATGTTGCCCATACGTAATGTCGAGAGACCGACTCGTTAAGGGAACATCTCCGGTTACTCAATGTAACTGTGGTTGCCTGAGAAGAGGGAACGAGACATTACGTAAACTGCCGTGCGGAAAACTTCCTCAGAGCCTTAACGACTCTCACTCAGTCTAAAGATTCTGAAGTAAATTGGTGCCCAATTGGGCGAATGCTCGAACACCATTGGCTATTGCGGAGCAATAGAGTGATTCACTCAGGCTTCAGCATCTTGGAGGAAAATGGTTTCCCCATACGTAATGTCTCATTCCCTCCTGTCAGGGAACCACAGTTGCATTGAGTAATTCGAGACGTTTTCAATGGCTCTGGTTAAACCGAAGTTCAAACGTGCTTGCCTGATGCTCGAGAACCAATCAGATTTTGTCACGCGTGTTACTCAAGCACACCTGAGCTTCCACAAAAGCCAGTGAGTTTTTTGTTTTTTTTCACGCATGATGTGGTAGGTTGAACTTTTTTGAATTTATAGACAAGTTAATAAATTGGGATTTTAAGCATATCTTTGGAAAAATAATTTATGATGCACTTCAGATGATACAATGTGGAAATGCTTGTGGAAAGTACAGTTAAATAGTAGCCTATTACAATTATGTATCAAGTTATAATTTAAAAGTGAAATTAAAATTTATTTGAATAGTATTGCAAAACAGCCTAGTATTATTTTACAAGTACAAACAAGTAAAACCGAACAATATATTGATTTTAAGTGTGTTTATTACTTAGGCATAGTTGACAAAATTATATTTATAATACATTATAAGTTGGTACAATGTAAGTATGCATTTTCTTATTTTATAGCTGTAATGTATTTATTTGTTATAATATACTTTATAAAATATATTAAAATGTTTTTCAAGACATCTTCCTTTTTAAAAGCAGGCTGTAGCACATGTTCATTTCATAAATATTTAAAATATATTGTAGTTGGCCTACTTATAGTTATAAATAAGATACATATACTTTAAAGTATAAAGCTGTATAATTTTACTACATTCTTATAAAAAGCAAACATGAAATATACTTTAAGAGTAAAATAAGTATGTTTCTGTAAATACATGAAAATGTCTCAAAAGTATGCTTGTGTTTGAGCATATTTCTTAAAATTTTAACTAAGCATATATTTTTTACCAAAGTACTTCTAGCTTACTTTTTAAAAATATATTAAATGCAATTCAAATTTTTTTTAATGCACTTCAAGTAAGCATGTTAGGAGTACAATTGTACTAGAAATATAAACACATAATCTGAATTTCTAGTACATTTTTAATACATTTAAGAGTACTTCCTTTTTCACCTGGGTTTCCATGCTCTAGTGTTTTGTTTTCAGATGATTTCTGCCGCAGTATGGCATGCAGGTTTGTGGTGAAGTGTAATGCAGATTCAGTGAATACAAAGCATGCTAAATGTCTGAGAGTATACGTTTTATCATTAGTGGTTTGAAGTGTTTCAGCAGAAGGGTGTCGATGCAATATTCATGATATGCACCATCTCCTCTAATAATAGGGCTCGACTACAAAGCTTAGTTTCATGTTTTGACCCTGATTCTGCATTGAATCAGCTCTCGCTTCGCATGAGAGCAAATAAACACGTTATCCCGCTGCTGCTCAAACACACAGTGTTTTTGATATATACATTTCTGCATTTGAATTGATAGTGTATACATACCCAGCAAACATGTCAGATTTTTAACCATGTTCCTCTGTGTTTTTCTTTGTAGTAAAAAAGAAGGCATTACTTCCAATGAAGCAGAAGAAATTTCTTGATTTACAATTCATAAAAATAATGAGCTGCCTAAGGGATGCACCTCTACAAAACAGAAACATGGAACCTTTTTTCCTTGCGCATCATAAGGACAGTAACATTCATAAGAATCAAGGCAACAAAACAGCCAAAAAGTCACAAAGTTGATGCTTTACTCTTCTCTTTTTTCATCTCTATTCTATTCCAAATAGAATAAATTAATTTTTAATGCCCTGGGAGAGAGTATACCCCAAATGCTCCCTAACTGAAGAGAAGTCTTAAAATAAAACTTTAGAGCTATGTGGTGATGCGGTACAAGCAGCCTTTAGGACAATATTTATTTATTTTTTTACATAGTGTTTAGGTGTGTCTTATTTCTAAGGTGTTGTTTTTTCTGTCCTTTTTTTCTCCAAATTATCTTTTACCTTCAGGGCTGCTGCAGATGGTATTTTTTTCTTCCTCTTCAATGAATTAAGAGAATTAATTAGAGGATTTCAATGTGAATGTCAAAAGGCCGTGTGTTTTGAGTTTGAGCTCCGTCAAGTTAATTCTTTGTTTTATACACCATCATTTTCGTTTCTATAACGTGTGAATATATCCCCTATCATATTCTACAACAAAAACAATCAGAGTGCCTTGTTATCACTAGTTCTATTTTGACTTCCTGAGTCCGCTATTAGCATATAGCCTGCTAGCATCGCCAGCGTGGTGGCCGCTAATCTCGCTTACATTACTAATACTCTATTCACACACATTACCATTGTTTTACTCACTGTTACTTGCTTTAATGGCGGATGTGTGTCTACCTTTGAGTGCAGGTGAGGACACGTTCGAGCTGCATTCGGTGGCCGTGGAGAAGCAGATCTGTGACCTGGTGGAGAGGCAGACCCAGCTGAGAGAGCGGAGAGCCGCGCTAGAAACATCCCAGGCTGACGCTCACAAGTCCGAGGTAAGTATACAGTGCGCTGCTAACTCACCCACCACCTCTACTCTGTGTGTTTCTTTGCACAGGTCCGGTGCACCCAGGACACGATCTTCCCAGATATCCTTCACCCTGGCGCCGGGACACCACGGACCCTGGGTGCACCTGCCACGGAAGACGCGAGCCAGGCCCCCGGGCGACGACCTCTCCCCCTCCGCCGCCTCCGGTCTTCGAGATCTCCACCCGGAACCGCTTTGCTCCCCTCGACGATACGGAACGCGACGCTGTGATCATCGGAGACTCCATCGTCCGGCACGTCCGTGCTACGTTAGCTGAAGGTAAGGTGCACATGATGACTTTTGTTCTACCCGCTTAAATGATAGAAGTACTTGTGCTGTCCAATCTATAAAGACTTTGTCTGTTCCCCGATTAGTGAGATCAAAATATTAATTTAATGCAGGATCTAGAAAAAATCTGATCGTGATTAAACCAGAAAAAATTTAAATAAATGAACAAAAACAATTTTTAAAGTTTGGGCTCCTAAACATTAGATCCCTCTCACCCAAAGCAGTTATTGTAAATGAAATTATCACAGATAATCGTTTTGATGTACTCTGCTTGACTGAAACCTGGCTAAAACCTAATGATTATATTGGTCTAAATGAGTCTACTCCACCAAGCTACTGTTATAAGCATGAGCCCCATCAGGCTGGTCGTGGCGGCGGTGTTGCAACAATATATAATGATATTCTCAATGTTACTCAGAAGACAGGATACAGGTTTAACTCATTTGAAATACTAATGCTTAATGTTACACTGTCAGATGTGCAAAAGAAATATATCGTATATTTCTCTGGCTACTGTGTATAGACCACCAGGGCTGTATACAGATTTCCTAAAAGAATCAGTCTGGATCCAGAACACCTGAGAAGAGATGATGCAAGCTCTCAGAGGACCTCAGATGATGCCAACCCTGAAACAACATACAGAACTACCACATTTTGCTATAAGTTTGATTGCATCATATAATAATTGCTGTTAATAGTGTTCATCGTCTGTTTTATTACGTCTTTAATTAGTTTTTCCATACATTTCTGCCAAATGTACATTAACTGACAGTCACCACTGATAAGCTACCACTAAATATTGTAGAAACTTAATTTGCTGTAAAGTTGCTTTGCAATGATTTGTATCGTGAAAAGCGCTGTACAAATAAACTTGACTTGACGTGTGGAAAAATGTTTTTGTACTCATTTCTGTGCTAGCACATGTCTGATGGCAAGTCATTAACTGCCAATGTAAAAATGCTGAAAAATTAGCTTTGTATCACTTCTATTACAAGTAAACTTTGTGGTTAAGAAAAGTTGATGGTCCGACACAGTTAGTTTGGGAACGCTTTGAGGATAATTGTTACCCTAGTAACCCTAGTAATGTTACCCTATATTAAATGCAGTAAAAAATTTTAGTAAATGCCTAATGTTAGCCCACTGTAGCTATACTATAAAATAGCAGAATATTCTATGAGCAATTATTCAATTTATTTCTGTGTAATTTATTCTGGTTTTAAAAAATGATTTCAAATGTATTTTTGATGTAGTCACCTGCCCCAATGCAGTCTGCATAATGAAAAGATAAAGACATAAATTTTATGATTCAAGAAGGAAGTTAATCTCTGCAGCTGATAAACACACTCAAGCCAATGAGATTACTTATTCAAAACAAAGGAAAGCAAATTGGGCATTGATCATTATGCATGAGAAAAGAATTTAGTGATGTCTAAACACCAATAAACAAGATTAAAGACTTTACACTACTCACAAGCAATATCAAAATATTTCAAAAGCAAACAAAGGCGCAATTGTTCAAAAGATAAAGAAACTAAATAGAAAAATCACTTTGCACATCACATCATAAAATATAAAAAATTTAATTGGCTCACTGAAATGCATTTTACATCGTTTGAAAGGATGAAATGCTGTCGGCTTGCAAATAGAGCCATGTTTTCCAGGACAGCAAAGGTCACGAATAGTTGGCTCTATTTTCATTTGGGTTATTCATGAGGCTGTCAGCTTGAGACGTTTGCTCTCTCTAGATGGGCTATTCATAAGTAATTTGGGTGTCTGACTCCTAAATAAAGGTGCAATGAGATTTTGCATGAATTACCTTTGAATGTCTGTTACAAAGGCTAGGACAATTTCAGCTCCATCTCCCTGCATTACAGTATAATCATTCAAATCTGCATCTAAAACATATATAATTTAATCCATCACTGCAACATGTAAAAGTCCTCAGCTGCTCCCCGTGTCCCAAGGAACCACTATTACGGTGAAGGGCACACAAGTTGGGTCATAACCAAGGGTGCGCAGCAATGCCATTATCTGTATTAGTTAAGATGGTAAAATAATTCGTATTTATAGAGAACAGGAAGTAGGTGTGACTTAGAAGTCGTCTTAGAAACATGCTTTTTATCTTGTAACAATAATAGGCTACTTAGTAGTTTAGTAGTAGGTGCAGTAGTGTTTTATATCAGCCGTTCTCAAATACTTAACATTCATGGTGGTTTACAAACCCATTTAGTTGTGTCTGTGCAGATATTATTGTTTTCCATTGCTAACTAAATAACTGCTGATGGTTACAGATTGCTCTGTCTCCAATCTCTTCACATACACTGCTGCACTGCAAGAAGTGCTTCACACTACAACAGTAAAGTTTGATAAACTGTAACCATTTTATTTGATTGCATCACTCTTAAGCTTATCTATAGAAACAAAACCGGCAAACAGTGTTTCTGTGCACAGGAGAACAGTGAGAGTAAGAGAAATCAAAATAAATTGAGGGTGGAGACAAAATCTCAGTGAGATTAAAATGATTTCTCATTCATCATATGACTCTCACCCTTACAATATCAAAACAACAATGCAACATTACTCCAGTCTTCAGTGTCACATGATCCTTCAGAAATCATTCTGATTTGGTGCTCAAGAATAATTTCTTATTATCAAAAGACCCACTCTGGCAAAGGCAGTGCAAATAAAATGAAAGCATTTCTTTGGCTACATGCTATGGATCAGAAGTCTGCAATGTGGCAATAATATTTGTCAATAAAATAAGACACCATGGTGTAATTAATTTTAACTCATTAATTGTATAAGGGAATTAATTATTATTATTTCATTCAGGTTTTGGGAGGACTAGGATCTGAAGAGCTTAATTCAGCCTGATTAGAACTGATTCCAAATTTGTTATTTTACACTTTAAATCAAGGGTCGTCCAGCAAGCCGTGACCTCAGTATATTTTAACAAATTGAATATGTATTTTCCTGGCCACGGTCAATACAATTATTATAAGTAAGCTATTATAGTAATTATTATAAGTAAGCTACGAGCTAGGTAGCAAGGGATCTTTTTGGCAAAAGGGTTTAACCTTGAAATTATATGACACCAAAAAACAATTTTCTATAAATGAAACATGAATTTATTTGGCTATTCTAGATTACATCAAAACTAAGCTAAAACACACACACACACACACACACACACACACACACACACACACACACATACATACAGCTCAGAAAATTGAAGGAATGAGTTAAAGGAGTTGCATGTAGTTTTCAAGGTCCTAACACTCGTTTCCACGAGTGGTTTTAAAATTACCTGAGAGAATTCACAAAGCAGATATTTTAGCTTATGTTTACTGCTCAAATTAGCTCGAAACCAGTTCAGCAGAGATAAGATTTTGTTCGTTACTTGCGTTCTGCTTGGTTGACCGCTGAAAGCTGAAGTTCCTCGTGGCTACTGGATGGCTGCTGGAGGGAAATTCCTTCGCTGATTGGCTGTTGCGGTGACGTCGGAATGACGTTTGAATGACGTCCTTTTGGAAAAGCCCTCGTTGGGTTGGTGGGTTGCCGGGTTACGGAAGAGGCTTCAGCAGTCCTGCTAAAAGCCTGAGTTTGCAAGACTTTGCGTTCTGCAGAGTTACGAAGCTTCAACTGAAGTGTTTGAGTTCTTAGATGGTCTCGCTTGGGCGATGTTACGGCGTGGGGGCGCTTTGTCGCGCTCACCAAGGTGAAAGCCAAAGTTCTTTTAAGTGAGAGAGCGAGCCCCGAGAAAGAGCGTTGAGTCCATTTTAAGCAGGCTGACCTTTGGTCCAACCCACGACGTGATCTTCCAATAGGACGCTG
This sequence comes from Sinocyclocheilus grahami, assembly GCF_001515645.1. Lineage (NCBI taxonomy): Eukaryota > Metazoa > Chordata > Actinopteri > Cypriniformes > Cyprinidae > Sinocyclocheilus > Sinocyclocheilus grahami. Next base: position 985,114 of record NW_015505309.1, on the reverse strand, counting down.
TTGCAGGGCTTAGCCACGCCCTGTGGGGGTTTCCTTTTTCTCATGCATAAGTCACTCGATTGCAACCAGTCGCCCTGTCCCTGCAGCTGAAAAACACCCGCAGGGTGTTTCATCATCATGCATCATGCTGATCATGTGTTAGTCACGTCTAGATCGGGCCTGAGGGCACTAGTTAATTTACTCATCCTTTTCTGGTTTGGACATAATGGTTCCATCCATTGGTGGTCACAAGACAGCTGGGTTTCTATATGTTATGAACGAACCTTTTCAGTCCTTGATTCCAAGAAAGCTTTGTTGTCTCCTGATTGAATTAGTTTCGATCTCATGAGTAGATGATTTTACAAGACTGACAGGAAATCGACCAAGAATATTGGAATCATGTGCTGGGTGATTAGCAAACCTCATGATGGCTGATATCAGTGTCCGTTCATATTTAGAAATCCCTACAATGGGTATTTTTATAAGGGTATTTATTTTATTATGATCTTCCTTCATATATTTTGGGGAAAGCTCAGAATTTGTAATCATTGTCTTCACAGGCATATAATTGTGTTGTAAGTTTACATTTTATCTTAGAGTTTTATAGATTTAAGATAAGGATACAACATTGCTCTGCACTTTTATTTGTTAGCTCATCGTTCTAATATTTTTATAATATTCACAAATAATTATTCATGCATCTCCTAATACAATATTTCTGACATATTTTGACACATTAGTCATAATAGGGGCTCGTGTTTCTCATGATCTGATGTGGTGTGTGTTTAGGCTCTGTGTACACATGCTGTGCTGCTTTTGATCCCCATACCTTATCTCCTTGTGAAAAGACAGGTCAGGATTGATCGCTGACTCATGATATGTCACCAGTGGTACTAAGTTTTGAAACAAAACCTAAACCCATGAGAGGGAGAAGTGAAGGGACATATATGTTGGCCTGGTTGATTGCCGAGCTGTCTCTTTTAGGTTGGGCTGTATATGGAGGGGAGACTGGAGCAGGGGTCTGTTCTGTCATCTTGCTCAGCCTGTCTTCATGCTTCATTAGCAGGGCCTATCAGATTACACTCGTGGGTCTCGGGTTAATCACTGTAATGGCTGTTGGAGGCCTGACATTTGCTGTCTGACCACCACCTAGCTCCGCTGACCTAGAACATTCTCTCCATGTGCCTACCTGATAAATGTTTGAATCCTGTGATCACTGATTGAAGACTTTCATCATTTTTCATTGTGTTCTCCATGGACATGGTAAATATTACAGATTTACACAAGTGCTGTCAGTTGATTAAGAATTTTAAATGTGAATTAATTACTTAATATTTTCAGTCTGATTTATTGGCCACTCACACAGCATTCTTATATTAAATCTTCTAATTCTTCTTCTTCAAAATGATTATTTTCAATTTAACACATAATTTGGTATAATTAGCAAAATATAAACGTATGAAAAAGATTAATATGTGTAATTTGTTTTTGTTTTTATTATTAAAAATGATTAATCTCCTTAATTTAAATAAAATATTATTTTTATTAACTGCATTCAATTCTCATTCTAATTCTAAAATTATTTATTATTAATATAATTAATAATAATAATAATTGTTGTTATTATCATTATTTTATTGTTATTTTTATTACTGCTAATGGTCATATTAATAATAATAATGATATTTGTTAATATTATATGTTAAACATATATATATATATATATATATATATATAAGCAATATCACTCGAGTACGAGAGCGATATTGCGTTTATACAACAGTTTGACGGAACATGTGTGTAATTAAACAAGAAACAACGGGATGCCTAATAAAACCCTCTTTTGTGCGGAACTACTTCCTTCCCCCACAGATTCAAAGCTCAAGTTGACAGTTAAACATATGTCCCTTTTAGAATTCGTATCTGTCACGAATCCGGTCTATGAACTTCAATTCACTCACCACCAGAGGTCACCCTTCCATTACATTGACTCTCGCACTACACAAACTGTTGCATGTCATCCCGGACTACATATCCCATCATCCATTGCACTGATTGCACACAGCACTGATTGCACACAGCTGTAACCAATCACACATTCACTATATAACACTCACTCTGATCCCTTTCAAACTGCCGAGTATTGTATAGCATTTATCACTCTCATAGCAATAGCTACTCTACGGAGCCTGTCAAGTTTTTCATAACCTTATCTTAGTCTTGCCTTGTCTGTTTTCTTGTGTCCTGATCTTTGCCTGTGTATCTCGGATTCCCCCTCTCGTCTTGCCCTATT
>NW_015505309.1:981127-982187 GCF_001515645.1 Sinocyclocheilus grahami | reverse complement strand
TTAGGTTATTAGTGAGAAATAATGAGGTTATAAGAGAGAAACAATGCGGCAAGATGTGCATCCAAATGAGAGAGAGAGAGACCGCGAAGCTAGACGTTTCTTCTTATATTAACTAACATACTCTACGATTAGTTCAATGAACAATAAAAAAAAACATAGACCCGGCTAGAACAAACGGGGTGATACAAAATTGTGAAAGGGCGTTCCTGTAGCGATAACAGTACAATATCTCATGGTTCTCAACCAATCAGATTTGAGAATCAGAACGAACTGTTGTATAAATATATATATATATATATATATACTGTATGTATACACCATAGACTGTAAAAAACAGGTATACACAAACACACACTCTACCGGTCAAAAGTTTGGGATCAGAACGATTTTTAATGTTTTTTACAGGAGTTTCTTATGCTCATACACGGCTGCAGTTATTTGATAAAAAATACAGGAAAAAAATTTAAGTTGTGAAATATTATTATGATGTAAAATAATGTTTTTCTATTTTAATATACATTAAAATCTAATTTATTCCTGTGATACAGAGCTGAATTTTCAGTATCATTACTCCAGTCTTCAGTGTCACATGATCCTTCAGAAATCATTCTAATATGCTGATTTCAACTCTGTTGTGCTGCTTAATAATTTTTTGGAACCTGTGATACTTTTTTTTTTTTCAACAAGGATGTGTTAAATTGTTAACAAGTGATAGCAAAGATTTATATTGTTAGAAAAGATTTATATTTTGAATTAATGCTGTTCTTTTTAAACTTTTTATTCATTAAAGAATCCTGAAAAAAGTATCGCAGTTTCCAAAAAAATATTTGGCAGCACAACTGTTGCCAACATTGATAATCTGTTAATCTAATAATTAATAAGAATATTAGAATGATTTCTTAAGGATCATGTGACACTTTATACTGGAATGGCTGATGGAAATTCAGCTTTGCATCACATAAATAAGTTGTATTTGAAAGAATATTAAAATAGAAACCATTTTTGATCAAATAAATGCATCCTTGATGAGCATAAGAGACTTCTTAAAAAAAAAAAAAAA
>NW_015505309.1:969672-980798 GCF_001515645.1 Sinocyclocheilus grahami | reverse complement strand
ATATATATATATATATATATATATATATATATATATATATATAATTGTACCAAAGTATGCATTCAACTGACAGCCCTAATTTGCACACACACACACTACTTCCTTTAAGCACAACACAATGTCTTTGCCAGCTCTTTATCTGTTTAATTAAACAGTTCTCTAATATAACGATTTGAGTTTGGCTTATAAGTTGATTTTGCAAAAATGTCATTTTCCCAGAAGACCTTGCTGCTGACTGAGACGGAGATGAAAAGTACTGGAGACTAGCTGCTCTGCTGTCTCAGCACCACATCGGTGAGCCAAGAGCCAACCCCCGCAATATTTTATCGAACACAATATAATGACCAAAAGCAGCAGCAGTATTCGCTTAATCAATGCTTGCTCTCTTCTCCCAAAGGGCTTGTTAGCTGTAAAATGCTCTTCTCCATGTGGACGCGGTCCAGGGTCCGTGGTCTAATATCCGGGTGTCGCTGCAAGCTGGCCCCCACCGGACTGACCCGATAAATAATTTCCGCACTGAGCCACGGTCTATTTTTAGATGTGTTTGTGTGTGGTAGCAGAGGATAATTCTTTGGTTTTAGGACCATATTGGCTAGAATTTGAGAGAGAGAGAGAGAGAGAGAGAGAGAGAGAAAGTAGGGAAGGGAAGTGATTGAGGTCTGTTTGAAACATTATGAAGAAACCCTGTCATCATCACAACAAAAAGAAAAGTATGAGTAACTGTAGCAAAGACACCTTTGATGGCTTTAAAGCACACTAAAGAGAATGGACTACTTCTGTTCATCTTGGACCTTAAAATATAGGTGGGCAATATGCCTGGTCTGCCTCATGTAGATCTCTGGAGATTTACAGCTCCATAAAGCAACACTGTGGGGCTTTGCAATCTTTTAAATTACCTGACCATCAACAGTGCCTCTGTACTTAGTGTTCTGAGTGAGTGTTATAGATTTGTGGCCCGGGATCATTCAATGAATGGATAGAGTGCTCCTGTTATCTGAGGAGGGTGGATTCTAGCCTTCCAACTTTGAAAATAATGCATGAAATGACAGCCTTTTACCTTGGGTCGAAAACTCTTAAACTTCTCTAAATGTCTTGAAAACTTTTGCCAGGGAAGCAAATTATAATTTCCTCCAATCCTGCTGAATCCAGCTTATTTCCAACTCAAAGACTATGAAAAATGTTAGCACATATTTTAAGTTATTGTCATTTCATTTGCATCTAGAATTGACGGGGCACTGGAGAAAAAAAGGTTCTATGATTTTAACAGAGGTTGTGGCTCAGAGGAATATGGGTAGTTCACCCAAAATGTAAACTGTGGCATCATTTACTCACCCTAATGTCGTTTTAAACTTTGGGTGAACTAAAATCTTATAGATTTGAGGTTGCAACTTTACTTGGCTGCATTTAAAAAAAGCTAGTACATTAGTACAGTTATGCAATGCAATCTGCATTAAAGACTGTTCGTTTTTATAAGGTCTTAATCACGGGCACACTAATGAATGACACTCAGCATTTAGATGCAATACATTAGGCAGCAGTGCAAAATCTACATTCTCATCTTTAAAAGAACAGACCTAAACACAGCTATTCATTAGTGTGCCATCGTTTATTTAACTATCCTATTGGCAGATTAATGAATTGTTGGAACAAAGAGAATCAGCCACAATATTCAGGACGGCAGTAATACACCTGCCTGCCACAAAGAAAAATGGTGATCATTCTAATTTTATTATCACTATAATGGCAAAGCTCTCATGCAGTTTCGATTAATGTAGTTATTTAAAAACAATATTTAACTGTTTCAAATAGAGAAAGAGACAGAGGGAATGGGAGGGATGTATTGCACAATGTATACACTTAACTATTGTGATTAAAAAATGATTTTGAAAAAATAATATGGGCGGCAAGGTTGTGTTGCTGAAACTGTGTGACAGTATGTTCAGTATGTATTTAATTGGATCCTATCTTAACTTTTTCCTTAAATTGTTCTTAAATATTAAGTAAATTGTTAAGTAGATGTTGTCTAGATACTTGAATGGATGGAAAACACTCCCAGATAATAAGATACAAAATGTCATTGGGGTGGTACCCTTTAAAAAGGTGTAATATGTATACTTTATGTACTAATATGTGCCATTTTAGGGGTAAATAAGATACAAAAATATACCTTTTGGGGTAGGTCAGTAACATCTTTGAACCCTTTTTTTTAAGTGTACAAAAAAGTGTGTGTATTCATATGCACATCTTCTGTATTCATATGCACATATTCTTTCAACTGTCACACATTGCTATTTCTATCTAGGCATTTGTTATATCTAATGTCTCTATCTGTTTAGAACTGTTTACTCATTACCACACGTGGATTGTATATTTGAACATTTGAATAACTTAATAACTGGTCACATTGAAAATCTATAACAATGCTATTCTGAGCGCAATTCTGCAGTGCTAAAATGTACGTCCTCCACAGAGTACCATGCAAGAAAGTTTTTAAATGATTGCAAGGATGTAATGTAGTGTGACCAAAAGCTTTTTTGAACTGATTTGAAGTCATTTATTTATGATTAACCATTTTATTCCCATCTTGAATGCATCCGATTCATGGAAATGTAAGAAAATTACATGCAATAGAGAGTTATTCAAAGGATTGTCCTTGTAATGTACTTTTGAAATTAAAAAGCATCTGCTAAATGAAGATTAATGCAAATAAATAAACTATATAAATCATAAACGGCATAGTCATAAACAAGTCACGTACTCTCTTGCAGCCGAGAGAGAGCAAGGAACTTTCCATATTTAATCAGTGTCTTTAAAACAGTCCATGGCATATTCCTGATCTCAGAGCGCTTTAGCCAGCCTTCATATTGACAGTGCAGTATCTGACCTTAAGCAGCTTACCCAGAAGGCCCATTATGGGGCTGAAGTGTGTCTGAAGGATACTACGAATAGGCTACCACATCTCCGCTCCTGGGTGTATGCCATACTTAATTATTCCCTCCGCACAGCATATGTTGCTGTCCTTTCTGCGCTGACCCAAACCATTTCTGATCACCAGGAAGTTGCCACCAAATTTCCTGTGCACTTTCATCATCTCATGAGACTCAGTTCCTCCTCGCTAAGAACATGTATGCCGACAGCTGTGCCGGAGCAGAGACCACACTCCCAAATCACCTGCTCTCGTGTAATGATTCTGGCACTGGAATACTCCAGATGACAAAAAATTTGTTTTACTGTACAACAACAAAGAGGAACACAAAGTCAACTGATAATCATAAATAGCTTCTTTTTTTTTGGTTTGAAACTTGCTTTGTGCCAGTTATAAATGTATGTTCTATGTAGTGTGATTCTGTAGTGTGATTGAAATTCAAACCTTTCCTGTGGCCTCATGGGAAAGTAAAGTATCCATAAGATGCATTTCAGAATCTCTCCAGAAGTATTAAGTCATCTGGGTACTTTGAAAGAATATTATTCATATACTGTTATTTGCCTATTATGTGTGTATTGCATGGGGACATGCTTCACGGGTATTATCGTGATGTATGTCAGCGGCAAATACCAAATAATAAAACAAGGTAATATAGTAACTGACACTTTCATTTAAAGGGGTCATATGATGCGATTTCAAGTTTTCCTTTCTCTTTGGAGTGTTACAAGCTGTTCGTGCATAGATAAGATCCCTAAAGCTGCAAAGACTAAAGTCTCAAACCCAAAGAGATATTCTATTTAAAAGTTAAGACTGGTCCACGCACTCCTAAAATGCCTCGTTTACATGCCTCGTTTACACGCCCCCACATGTCTACATCACAATGTGAGAAGATTTGCATAACACCGGCCAAATGTTCACGCAAAGAAAGAAGGCGTAACGTTGATTCTCACTGTAGTATTGTTGTTGCCGCCACCACCACCATGTTGTGGATCGCTGTGTGTTTCGTTGAGAAAGCGAAAATACTTTGTATGGCCTTCCAAAAGAGGACACAACTAGAAATCAGTGGTTACGTTGTATTTACAACACTGTTCCAGAACAGTTCAACCAAAATATCCATGTGTGTGCAATGCATTTTATGGAGGACTGTTTCCTGAACATGCGAGAGTAGGCTACAATGCCGTTCTGACTGTAACATTCATATGTAAGTATGTGTTCATATTTAAAAAATTTGCCACTGACTATTCAAATGCGAGTTTTGAACAGTGTAGAGTAGCGCTTTTTGTTTGTCATTTCTCTGATCACAAATGCAGACATGGTTCTGTGTTTACGCGGCGCGATGCAACGCAACGAGTAAAAATAGTATAGTAAGATTGCAAAACAGTCATTATTATCCATAATTATGTCCCCACTGGATGCAACAAATGCCTCGTTTATAATAGATTTTATTGGTTTTGTCTCGTCGCGCCGGGACATGACATCATAGTATGGTAAAGGTTTTGTAAAAATTAGGGTGACACGATACCATTTTTTCAGAACCAATCCCGATTCGATGCCAAAAGTTCTGAGTATCGGATGATACCGATCCGATACTCAGAACTTTTGGTATCGAATTGGGATCGGATCTGAAAAAATGGTATCGTACCACCCTAACCAGCACAGTTTTTTTTTTTTTTTTTTTTCTATACCTCAGTGTGTGTTGACCTGATCATCACCCTTTTGTGTATTGAACACAATCTACTAAATATAGACAACTTCATTATAAAGAAAAATAACAAATGAAAAAATATATAATCATAATCTATGAGAAAAATACTATTGTAAACTAGGTTAGTGGATAATTTAGCATCAAAAGTTACTCTACAAAAATTCACAATAATTTTATGAAATCTAAACATTTAGAGAAAAAAAACATTTAGTGGGACAAAAAATAAAAGTAAATAGGCATAATCTGGTAAAATGTTGCACATTGCTCTTTGTTTTGTAATATACATTCATGAAAAACAAGTAAATATAATTATATATAAATATGTGCAATAAATTAAATAAATGTATTTTACATTTATAACACCGTAATGAGGCAGCAACATATGATAGATAAGACAGAACAAGAAAGGCTATTAACAATCTTTCATTGCGCAAAAGTATTGTAACTTGAAAGGCTCCAATACAGAGCGGCACAAAGCGCTTATGCGTATCCCGTGCGCAGAATAATGCGCTTGAAGCAACACGGAGTCACAACGTGCAGTGCTCCGTATAGAAAAGTTCAGAGCACAAAGGAAAGAGATATTGATGCGTAGTGTATTATATACTGTATGTGCGATAGTTTATTGAGCCTTTTCTTTTAACAGTTTTAAATTTCAGTTCCTGTGCGCGTGAAGAAAAATTCATAGTGCTCTCTACTCCAGTGTAGTGCTCTCTAACAGACACCTGGTAGAAAGTAACATGATTTAGAATTAGCACTAAACTCCAGCAAGATAAAGTCATTTTATGCAAAACCACTGATGTTTATCTACAGATCAAGTATAATAATAGGAACATTGTATCATCCTAGAAAGAGTTTTGTTGTCTTGACTGTCGTAACTGAACACGACACACAGTTTGAATGCTGAATGGAGGATGGCAGACAGCCGCAGTGGAGAGAAGAGTTTACAAGAACTTGAATTTAATGACTTAAATATACATCTGTACCTCACATTAAACTATGGAACGGTCTCAGAACATTTGAAATATAGTGCACGGAAACATTATGGTGCTTTATAATGTTTTTGTGCCTTTCGTGGGGCTTAACAATAACACAGAGTAGTTTACGCACAATATCGGATTTACCCCGATCCAGCAGAAAGTGGCAGTATCGTAGCGATACCGATACTGAATATCGGATTGGTGCACCCCTAGTAAAAATCGACGCGTTGTACAGTATGTGGAAAATAATGTTTTTTTAACCTTAAACTGCATAAACACATTTCATTACACCAAATACACAAAATAATGTTATTTTTTAGCAACATCATATGACCCCTTTAAACAGGGTGTTACAGGAACTAAATGGCTAGATCTAAAGTCTAAGATTTCTGATCAGAAATGCTGTATATTTTTGATGTTTTAAATGTCTCCAAACCCCTTACCAACTAACCTTAGAGGAACTGCATTCATCCTTGTCTGCAATCTGAATCCCATCAAGCTGTCTGGCTGAGACTCATTGGGCTTTCATTGGACTCAAATTTCCACTACTTTAACCTCTGACCCTCATTTTCGTCTGCCTCCATGTTTCATCAATACTGGTCAAGGCCACAAATTACACACATGAGAGACCTCCACCTGAGCTTCTGAAGCCTTCCGCTCCCCACTGTACTTGCCTCCATGCAGACTACATCAGCCCGTGAGTGTAAGTGGACCTTTTGCCCCAGGCTCTGAAATCACAGTTTACTAGGCTGCATAAAGATGGACCAATGCCTTTGCCCTCTCCCCCATTGACTTCTTTGTTTTTTTTCTTGTAGAGTAATCAACAGGTTAGGAAGACTCCTTTTACCACAATAAATTAATTGCACAAAAATAATGTAAAATGGTTTCTAGTAGTATTACAATCCATGCAAGTGTAACCGAGCAATATCCAATGATCAACTTGATTCCGACTACGCCACCGGGGTTAGTTACCCACGGAAATAATTAAACACAGCAACACAAGTTCTATAGCCAGTGAATGAAGAACAGAGACGTGACCTCCAAGAACACCACTTTTATTAACAATCAGTACTGAAATCTCTGAGTAAGCAATCAACTTCAGATTTATAACCATCTAAAAAGAGAGAATCTCAATTTTAAGATGTCTAGACTTTAAGTCAAATATTAAAATCATAACCCACAATTCCTGAATGCAAGATCAACCAAGCCTGTGGGAAGAAAAGAAGAAGTCACTGGGCCAAAGACCCACAACCTCAAGAGCACACACGCCACACGTGCACCAACCAACAAATTTAAAAAGGTGTAGTGAATAATACAAATAACTCTACACGCAAATCATTACCCATGCAGTGCAGGAAACCTCACGCCACATGCAGTAAAGGAAAGGCCCGGATGACCCCAGAGGAAAGTACTCCCACGCAGGCTGGCTCCTAGAATATAGAAAAATGGGTTAAAAACTCCCCTTTTCTCCACACATCATATAGACCCCTAGCGGTTGGTACAAACAGGACTCAGCTAATAAAATCAATAATAACAGATAAGAAATACTTCAAAATAAAACATCAGCATATGACCATTAGCTTAACTTATATGAGAAAAATAAATCATAAGCAAAACAACAGGGCCTAGACATCAGAGGTCCATATGCATAGAACTCCACAGAGGAAGATCTGCCAAACGGAAAAACAAAAACATAAATACAAAACAACTTTATCAATATTTAACAAACTAAATAAACAATATAAAATCAACACAAATAAAATGCCTGTCACAGCGTTAGCTGTCACTAACACAGCGTCGTAACCACTCAAAACACAATCCTTTACATCACCCAATAATTATACATAAATATTATGACTATAACAACCCTAACCATCTATCACAAACACATACCTCTGCCGTAATCCAAACATGGACTAGAAATGCTGCATAATAGAGTGGAATAGAAGCCCTGCGTGATACGGCTCGTTGCTATAGGCGAAACACACTGTCCGCAACTTGCATAATATTGCATACAGCCCCCGCGCTCACACTCTTGCATCAGGGGGTTATCTCTCTGCAATTAACATAGAATAAACCATGTAAAGAAACAAAAATGTCCTTGTACAAGCTCTTACAGCATCTAAACAAATGCCACGCTCATACCTCGCTATAGCGCTTCAGGGTCACAGCACCGGAAGGAGATGGAAAGGATCAAACGTCAGGAAATCACGCAATCTGCCAACCTTTGCGCTATTTATAGGGCAAAATAAATACCTATGCCCCACCCTGTAAACCATCCTTATTATCCACTCGGTCACAATTGGAGTACTTTCCTCTGGGGTCATCTGGGCCTTTCCTTTACTGCATGTGGCGTGAGGTTTCCTGCACTGCATGGGTATTGATTTGAGTGTAGAGTTATTTGTATTATTCACTACACCTTTTTAAATTTGTTGGTTGGTGCTCGGTTACAACGCTTGGTTACACAAGTAATGTTGTAAGGGCAGGTTTTAAGTACTGCACTCTTTGTTTTAGACTCTAATATACACAGTTTAGGGAGGTTAGGATAGATTTCAAAATTTGTAGCATATAAATATGGGAATATTATATCAAAGTTTGAGACACACAGCTCAAAGATTCACGGAGTTCTGAAAGTTGAAATGTTTCACCTGCATTTTGTCCTCAATACTGTGCCACTTTTGAGATTTCAGTCACAGCGGCATGGATTTGATTAAATCATCTCCGGCTCTCAGAGTAAAGAAACATCTGACATTCAGCACTTTAGAAAGTCAACTTTAAAGTTCTGCATCTTCAGATAATTGCTAAAAGCAATGCATTAGATTCAGCGATTTGACATAGCAGCCAATGTCAACTGTCAGTGAGTGTGGATATTGCTGACAGCTGTATTGTAACCGCAGCAATTAATCTGCGTCTGTGAATACTGGCTACATAGGGCCTTTTCAAAAGAATACATGAAATCAGGGTAATTTTTCTGGACTGCATTACCTTGAATGTAAAGTGTATGTGATGCATTTGAAGAAGCAAATGATTTACATTTCAGAGATTAAAATCTTTGAGCTGTCCTAAATGTCAACATGTATTTTCCTGATTGGCTTAGACCATAAATCCTGCCCGAGCCTGAGCTGCGGATGTCAGAAAGCAATCGCTGCACCACACTGACATAGACAAGCAAATATTTTTTCTGTTCAATGAGAATAGAAGGTCAAAAGAGAGTCAAAGGTCAAACCTGTCTATGATTTAGGAAATATACTGTATATATACACACACACAAGCACACAAGGAGAAAGACAGATAAGTAAGCCAAGCCTTTTTTTTGTTGTTTTTGTTTAATTTATTGCCACAGAAATTGCTTTGATCTGCACTCAAACTGATGAATATTGTAGCTGAGAATAGATGCTCTTTTTTCTTAGATGAGACTGCTCCATCTGTTTGTCAGTGTGTTGTTTAGGTAAAGTCATTAGCATTAGTAAGGCTTAGGTAAGCCCATGTTGTGTTTCAGAACATTGCTCTGTAGATGTGCACAATAATAGTTCAATATCTCAGAAATATTTCCAGTTGTCGTCTCTAAATGTGTGTATTACCAAATTATCTGACCTACATCAAAACATTGGTATTCTGTCGCTTGAACTGTTGTGTTCTCTGTCTAGATGTGTATTCAGGATACTAAGGGCAAATACTCTCCCGCTGCGTTGAGCCGGTATTGATCAGTGAGTTTGGCGTCTGGTGAAGAGGCCACTGTGCCTCTAGGCTGAGAACCCTGTGGAGTCATCAGTCATAGCAGAGGACACAACAGCAAACAGGACACAGTAAGCACCCAAACCCTCTGGAGATGAATGTTTCGGCTAGGCTGAAAGCCCCCTGGAGAGAGACGGAGAATTGCTTGGCACCCTGCATGTAACTCAGACTTCTTGGAGGTGAGTAAAGAAAGTGGAGGATAGCAGGAAATCAGCCAAGCAAATGTAAAGCATGTGAATCACCAATGTAGTAATTCACTTCAAATTGAACTATGCACTTTTTTGAACACTTCAATATTAGCCCACATTGTCTTTTCTCAATAATACTTATGATATTCAAGTAAGAAATGACCTCAGTCTTGTCTTGGATGCCGCATATGGTATGCAGTTATGAATTGCCTGCATCTCTCCATCTGTCATAGAATGGACTCCAGCTGTTCTGGGATTGATTTCAAAGATAACAATGTAATCTTTATTTTACTAGCATATTAAATAATTTAACACTTTATTAAATACTTAAATGATTTTAGCAAATGGCTGCAATATAACAAAGAGTGAAAAATTTAAGGGGGTCTGAATACTTTCCGTACCCACTGTATATATATATGTACAGTATATAGCCAGATACTACTTGGTACATTTATTTATTTAAATATATCCCTTGCCAGAAAAGGATGATCTCCCCCTGCTGAGTCTTGAATGAAAACACTAACCAAATAAGACTTGACTTGACTTAATAAACAAGCCCAGACATTTATTAATTTATCCATTTGATTACATAGATTTTTTGGGTAAAATATGTGGAAATATTGCTGAATGGTTCAAATGGGTTAAATGTTGCTGAGATGCTACACTTTTATTGAAAGCTGAAAAGGATCAAGTATACATTCTTTCTGAGCCAATGGATGCTTGGGTGTTGTCCCTCAACAGGCAGTGCACAACACATCAAGCACAAGTTTGTGACACACTGTTTTTCAGCTCCCCTCACTGTTCTCCATCTCATGAGTGAGTTAGGCAGTTGTGATCCTGCCTCGTCAGTAGCACTAATGAGTTCTGAGTCCCTAGCTTGACCTAGTCTCACAAGATTACAGTCAGCAGCTTTAGCCAAATCCTTTCACTCAACTTCTGCGGGCTGATTTTCAACAGAGCCAGTCCAGTCCTTCAGCTTCACTCAGAACTTTCATGCACTCTTGTTTTTATTGTCACAGCAGGACACGAATCGCTGAAAGTGTCTCCATTTTACAATGAGATCTTGAAAATAAAAGGCATTGAATTACTGCTGGTGGCTTAGTGGGAGGTCTTTTAAATATATTATGGTGTTAGTTTGCAAACTGGAGATTACACATCAGTCTTTGAAGTTGGAATTTAGTTGGAATTAACTATCAAATTTAATATCTCAGTGAAGCTAAGCACTTCAGTGAATAGCTTCCCACAGTGTCAGTGTTTTGATTGTGAAGTAGCACAGTTAAACAGTTGAGGAAGCTAAATCTAAAATCAGCATGAAAGTTCCCAAAACAGGCCTTCTTTATAGTGGTTACTAACAATAATGTACTTTTAAATGGGCATTTTCAATGTCCACTATTATTTCAGGAGCTCAAAACAAGTTTTTCATTTAATATGTAATTTCCTTTGACTAAAATTCTATTTCATTTCACTCAATGAAATGTTTACTGTAAACAAAAAAACCCTTTAATTCAGTGTGTTACTTGCTGTAGATAGATAGATAGATAGATAGATAGATAGATAGATAGATAGATAGATAGATAGATAGATAGATAGATTTT
>NW_015505309.1:953669-968397 GCF_001515645.1 Sinocyclocheilus grahami | reverse complement strand
ACTTGTTGGGTCTTTCCCAAAAAGACTCATGGCTGTATTCGATCAAAAGGGTGCTTCTACTAAATACTGAGCAAAGGGTCTGAATACTTAGGACCATGTGATATTTCAGTTTTTCTTTTTTAATAAATCTGCAAAAATGTCAACAATTCTGTGTTTTTCTGTCAATATGGGGTGCTGTGTGTACATTAATGAGGAAAAAAAATAACTTAAATGATTTTAGCAAATGGCTGCAATATAACAAAGAGTGAAAAATTTAAGGGGGTCTGAATACTTTCCGTACCCACTGTATATATATATGTACAGTATATAGCCAGATACTACTTGGTACATTTATTTATTTAAATATATCCCTTGCCAGAAAAGGATGATCTCCCCCTGCTGAGTCTTGAATGAAAACACTAACCAAATAAGACTTGACTTGACTTAATAAACAAGCCCAGACATTTATTAATTTATCCATTTGATTACATAGATTTTTTGGGTAAAATATGTGGAAATATTGCTGAATGGTTCAAATGGGTTAAATGTTGCTGAGATGCTACACTTTTATTGAAAGCTGAAAAGGATCAAGTATACATTCTTTCTGAGCCAATGGATGCTTGGGTGTTGTCCCTCAACAGGCAGTGCACAACACATCAAGCACAAGTTTGTGACACACTGTTTTTCAGCTCCCCTCACTGTTCTCCATCTCATGAGTGAGTTAGGCAGTTGTGATCCTGCCTCGTCAGTAGCACTAATGAGTTCTGAGTCCCTAGCTTGACCTAGTCTCACAAGATTACAGTCAGCAGCTTTAGCCAAATCCTTTCACTCAACTTCTGCGGGCTGATTTTCAACAGAGCCAGTCCAGTCCTTCAGCTTCACTCAGAACTTTCATGCACTCTTGTTTTTATTGTCACAGCAGGACACGAATCGCTGAAAGTGTCTCCATTTTACAATGAGATCTTGAAAATAAAAGGCATTGAATTACTGCTGGTGGCTTAGTGGGAGGTCTTTTAAATATATTATGGTGTTAGTTTGCAAACTGGAGATTACACATCAGTCTTTGAAGTTGGAATTTAGTTGGAATTAACTATCAAATTTAATATCTCAGTGAAGCTAAGCACTTCAGTGAATAGCTTCCCACAGTGTCAGTGTTTTGATTGTGAAGTAGCACAGTTAAACAGTTGAGGAAGCTAAATCTAAAATCAGCATGAAAGTTCCCAAAACAGGCCTTCTTTATAGTGGTTACTAACAATAATGTACTTTTAAATGGGCATTTTCAATGTCCACTATTATTTCAGGAGCTCAAAACAAGTTTTTCATTTAATATGTAATTTCCTTTGACTAAAATTCTATTTCATTTCACTCAATGAAATGTTTACTGTAAACAAAAAAACCCTTTAATTCAGTGTGTTACTTGCTGTAGATAGATAGATAGATAGATAGATAGATAGATAGATAGATAGATAGATAGATAGATAGATAGATAGATTTTCACAGAATTGCGAGTTTATATATTCAGAGTTTAATAAAATTGAATAAAATTGTAATACAATCATAATTACCTTTTTTTAATTTTTATTCTGTGGTGGAAATAAGCTTCAAAGGAAATGTACTAGCAATTTCTAGTTGAAATTGTTTCACAGGAAATCCTAGTGCTAAAATGAATGAACATGACATAATTGTGATTGTATTTAATAGACATTTTTGATGAAAACTATGACTAAAACAAAACTTTGTGTAATTAATACAATTATAAGCTAAAGCTTCCACCCCCCCAGCAGGGTATCTCTATGCTGTGACAGCCTGAAGATTGTAAACACACCTCATCACCTCAAGGACAACTGAGCTACTGCTCTTGGTTTGACTGCCTCAAAAAAGCATGCACCTGCACAAAACTGAGAGGAATACCAATTAAGCAATTACCAACAAAAAAATCTGTATTTGGGACCACAGTGCTGTTTGTTTGGAAGTGAGCTGATTGTACCTGTGCAGTGATTCAATTAAATTAAATTCAAGTTTATTTGTACAGCGCTTTTCACGATACAAATCATTGCAAAGCAACTTTACAGCAAATTAAGTTTCTACACTATTTAGTGGTAGCTTATCAGTGGTGACTGTCAGTAAATGTCCATATGGCAGAAATATCTGGAAAAATCAATTAAAGACGTAATAAAACAGACGATGAACACTATTAACAGCAATTATTATATGATGCAATCAAACTTATAGCAAAATGTGGTAGTTCTGTATGTTGTTTCAGGGCTGGCATCATCTGAGGTCCTCTGAGGGGTTGGCATCATCTCTTCTCAGGTGTTCTGGATCCAAACTGAAGCTTGTGTAAATCCTAGTTACAAAAACAGAGAAACAAATAGACAGAATAACCGCCAACTTGAATGGTTTTGGGACGTGACCTAAAGACAACGACGAGTTAATAATATTGAGAAGCGGTTCTTCTGCTACAGGTAACAACTCTTTCACTAATTTAGTGGGAACAGGATCTAACAGGCATGTTGTTGGTTTAGATGCAGTGATAAGTTTATTTAGCTCTTCCTGTCCTATAGTTGTAAAGCACTGCCGTTTATCTTTTGGTGCGATGAATGAAGCTGAAGTATTATATGTGATGTGGGCAATTACCTGGTATTGTTTTCCCTTGTAATAATGTTTTTCTATCTCTAGCCAAATGTCTCTGGGCATTATGGCAGAATGCAAACCTAGGCCATTAAGAGCATGAAGGCTGGGTGCAGATCAAGGTCAGTCCATCAAAGGCAGGAAGAACATACTGCTGTATAGAAATCAGGAAACGGATAATTTACATGTTGAAGTAACAGAGGAACTTTGACACACATTGTCAAATGGCATGTTTGCCAGGCAGTGGTGCATATATTATAATTTATGAATGCCTCTCATTTTATCCCCTAGCCCCTCCACGCATGTCAAAATGAAGGAATGAAAGCAGACAGGCAGGGAGGAAAACAAAAATTGGTTAACAGCAAGGGGTCAAACTGTTATTGTATTAAAATTCTATGATGACAGGGGCTCTGCAGGTCAACACATGGAGGATGACACAAGACCTAATGCCTGAAACAATGTGTTTTATGCAAGATTACAAACCTAAAGTCTGAAACCGAAAATAAGGTTAGACAATGCATAGCATTCAGACTTATCAATGTTTAATTCATGGAGCAGTGCCAGGAAACCAAAAAGACTTGAGGAGAATTTAGAGTCAACAGGGTCCTTCAAATCACATTGTTGACGGCTGGAACATTATGTCCACTTCACAGTACACCTAAATCTGAAAGACTCACACTCACACATGTTTACCTGAGCCAGAGCAGTTCCATATTTTAAGGCAGTCTTCATCATCTCAAAGACAAAACACAATCTATTATGCATTGAATTTAATTAGTACATCAAACACTGTTTTTGTTCGTTTCCCCCCAGGCTATGCCATCTGAATATTTGAAGTCAAACAATTGTTATATTGGAGCAAAAATATATATTGGTAACACTTTATTTCGATAGTCCACTTTAGACATTCTATTAACAGTAAGTAACTTTGCAACTACATGTCAACTAGCAGTTAGTAAAGTATTAGTAGACTATTTGTTTAATATCTTCTAACACTTTCTTTGTCAACATTCTACTAACCCTAAACCTATCCTAACAGTCTACTCTGAGAGTTAGTAGATATGTAGTTGCAAATTAATGAGAATTAGTTGACATGTAGTTGACATGTAGTTACAAAGTTAGTTATAGTTAATAGAATGTCTAAAGTGGACTATCGAAATAAAGTGTAACCGATATATTTAACAAACCTGTTGTGTTCAATGAAGTGACTGCTGGAATACAATATTAGGGAAATTAAAGACTAATGGTGGAAGCCAGATAGCTGGACTGAACTAATGACTTCAGGTCATCACCTGACAGGCCAAATATGAGGATATTGATGTGAATCTGTAAGCGATTTTATAGAAGTAGCAAGAGCTTGATCACATTAGATGCAGTCCCTTGACATACTTGGCAAAAACGTGTTTGTTCAAGACACCTGTAAACACCATGCTCTTATTCAGAACTATATTATATCAGGTAATGATACCAGAACAGAATCATTTTCAGTTCTGGCATCTTTCAGCCTTTGAAATTAGTGTATTTTGCAGTTTTTCAGAATGAATGACTCGTATGATCCGATTCTTTTTACTGAATCAATAATACACCGGCATCAGTACTGACTGAATGAATGACTCTTATGAGCGTTTTGAATTAATAAGTTAAAGAGTTACCACCTTTTAGTTGTTGTGGTTTAGTGTTTTATTTAATATAATTTCATTACAATTTGTGAAGGTCTTTGTAAACACTTTTGCAAAAAAAAATTGTACCTGAAATGATCTCATCTCATTTGGCAAAAGACTGCTGAGGGCATTAAATGCAATAAGAGATGTATTTGTATTTGTTTATTCTAAATATGTATTGCTCAGAAGTACTAAAAGAATCATTAATTGCACCGTTAAGGAATTGGAATCATTAAGAGGAATCATTAAATTGCTTTCGATTCACATCCCTAGAGTTCACTGGAATTAAGAGGCCTAGCCAAGCCTGTTAATTACAAAGCCGGTTTCCAATTAATTTTCACGACCAAAATCTAAGCAAAATATACACAGACACGACTTGCTGAAAATGCCTAAAAATAGCACATCAGAAGGCAGACAACTTCTGTCTTTTCACCCAAAATAATTTGCACTATGAATCATCTGTGTAGCTCTCGGTGACGTCGCGTGCCATGCAGTGAGGCATACTCTTTCATGCAGAAAGACAGAAAGTGGTGGAGAGGGAGAAATAAAGAGAGAGAATTAAACTGAGTGGGAAGAAAAGTGATCCGAAGAAGCTTCTGCCTGACTGGCTGCACAACTATGCGGCCCGCCTGCTTCCCTGCGCCAGCTGCACTTCCCTAATGCTCATCACTTATAGGGCAGCTCTTATCTTCCAATTATAATATTAGGAGGTTGAAGGAGTGTTTGTTTGTTTGTGCTTGGCGCATTTCAGATGAGCTGGGTTTCCCGCAGGCTGTAAGATGCAGCATCAAAGACTATGTTCTGGATTATGCAGATACACCCATAGGCCTTTCTTTCAGCCCAGGGCACCCCCCCTCTCTCTGTTTGTGTGTAAGTCAGTCAAACACAGACACATGAAGAGCTTCTGCCCAACTTACATTTACGTGTATTTTTTGCCATCCACAAAGTGCCTCAACCCTTTGTAGATAGTTTCATTGCCATCTAGTGCTTTCTGCATTGTTTGTCAGAAAGTTTCAAGCAAGGTTATGCACCATAATTGAACTGACAGTGCCTTTTTTATTTAAATTTAAAATGTACTAAAATGTAAAAATTAATATGAAATGTCATTTTTAAATAGAAAAACAAAGTACAGTATGTGGAGATAGATGTTAAATGTTGGCTTGAAAAAAATCCTTTTTGTCTGGTTCAAAATCCTAAAAAAACAGTTATTTTAAATTGTAATAGAATTTTACTTTATAACATTTTACTGTATAATTGATCAAATAAATGCAGATTAATGGTGAGAGACTTTCAATTTTTACTGACCCCAAACTTTTGAATGGTAGTGCAGACAGATTCAATTCTGAATTTTGCTCAACCCTTGTTTGAAGATACAAATGGATTCAGGTGAGCCTGAAGCATGCGAAACACTGACGCTACAGTGCATTTTGTAAACACTCTGTGTGCAGATAAACTTTGACAGATAGTTTATATGTTCACGTTACATGGCTGGAATATTAATATCTTGACAGACTTGCCATGACAGAAGTGACTTATCACATGTTCCAGCTACCTTTGAACTATCAACCGTTGCATGAACCCAGTAAGCTCAGTGATCTTTGAAATGATGAAACTGACCTCAGACTCACTTCTCACGCATGACTATTGCCCACATCATTCTCCCTTTGTAGCCCCCTAACCCCTGAAAGACCGTCTCTCACTACACAGCCTGTCCCAGGTAAAGAGTGTCAGGGTCCAGCCCTCGACCCATGCCTGATGGATTGAGAAATCCTCATCTTCTAATCTGCCCTGCAAATAGTTTCTCAGGCCTTTTTCTGGAGAGCCTGACAGATGATGCTTCCTGAGGAAGAGGAGCGGGAAAAAGAATATGTTACCATCTCAATTTCCCCTCCTTTTTCATTGTGATTGATTTTCCCTTAGAGGAATGGTGACAGGTAGATGAAGTTATATCCCTTTCTCCTCGTCCCATTTGTTGCCCTCCAGAGATTCAATCAAAATTTTAAGCTCCCGTATTTACGCTTTTTCTCTCCCTTTTGAATTCACACATAAGTGGAGGCCATGAAGGGGCAAAGTGAACAGATAACAGACACGAATTCTGATGCCACCACCATTACTGCAGTCAAATAATAACAATTACCATAATGTGCCTGTCAAGTGTTAATCTTTTCTTTAATTTAGTCTGATTTCTCATAAATCCACTGGGTTTTTCTTCAACTTCTGGTGCTTTTGTATTCCAGGGGTTGATTTTTATTAAAACAAACACATTTCATATTTTATTTTTGTGTGTGCTTATGTTTATTTGAAGGTCACATTAAAATGTTAATTTATTTGTGTTATTTTTCAAATCTATTTGTGAATATATTTTATGATTTTACCCATAGCCCAGATGAAGAATTTCTTAAAATATGAAAATCCATCACAAAAGGTGGACAGAAATAGGAAAATGCTGTTATGCTCTTTACAGTAACAGCAGACTGCAGCTGTCTTTCTATTCCACATCAGAGCAGTCAAGCAAAACCAGTCCCCTCATGCTTTTCAATGTTATTTAACTGTCCTATCAAGCCTGATGACACACAAAGCTTACTGTCAGGCAGGTTTTTTTTTTTTTTTTGGTTCTGTTTGTCTATAAAAGTATAGTCCACCCAAAAATGACAATTCTGTCATCATTTACTCGCCTTTGTTCATTTAAAACCTGCATGATTTTCTTTTGCTCACCACAGGCCATCCAAGATGTAGATGAGGTTTTGGTGAATGGGTGCCATCAGAATGAGTGTCCAAACAGTTGATAAAAACAATACAATAATCCACAAGTAATCCACATGACTACAGTCCATTAATTAACATATTGTGAAGCAAAAAGCTGTGTTTGCTAGAAACAAATCCATCAAGATGTTTTTAATGGCAAACTAGCCATTTAACTGATATTGCTTTTTCCAGTCAAATAGTCATGTAAAAATTGTCTGAATCAGGAAAGAAATATGCAGAGATCAAACACCAATTAAAACAATTCTAAACAAATATGTTGGTGGATTTTGATGTGAGAGGACAAAAGGGGATGGCCTTTTATTTTTTTGCTGAAGCGTTATTGTGGATTATGGACTCAAATTTTGGCCAGAAATTACATTTTAAAGCTAAAATGCTTTAATGATGAATTTGTTTATTAAAAACATGCAGCTTTTCACTACAAAAGACCATAATTCATGGACTGGAGTCGTGTGGATTACTGTGTATTATTGTGATGTTTTTGTCAGCTGTTTTGGGCTCTCATTCTGATGGCACCCTTTCACCGCAGAGGATCCAACTCATCTACATCTGGGATATCCTAAATTTTCATATTTAGGTGAACTATTCCTTTAACTCAGAAATCCCTGCGGTCAGATCAGAATATGTGAGATTCTTCACAAATTCTCCTTTTATGGGGGTGAGTAAATAATCACTGGATGCATTTTTGGCTGAACTATTAATGTTTATTTTTAACATTCAAAGAGAGATTTGTGTGTCATTGTGATTTCCGTCAGTGAGAGGAGCAGGTTTTCTGCCTCTATCTTCTGTTTCAGCTCTGACCATCAGCATCACTTGTTTGTCTGGATGTATTTGGCTGTGTACAAATGCAGCTGGGTTTGTACTTGGGTCTGAAACTGTGATAGCCATGGACTGAAGATCAGTATAAAGCACAGTTTATCTGCTGACGATGTTGAATTAGTTGCCTGTAATGTTAATTCTCTTCCAGACTCTGGAGACTTTGTGTATATATTTAACCCCCTTGTCTGATGTCTCATGGTAATGTGCTACAGAGCAGAATGCAGCTGAGCTCTGTGCCCACATCTCTGCTCTCAGTGTTTACCTATAGCCACAGTGTTTCCCTTACCAAAGTTGACCATGAAATTCTGGTATTTATGCATAAGAGTATACAATTTAATTCATAAGAAAAGCTGTGGAGGAAAAAACTGCAGCGTTTACTGAAAAAAAGAAAGCCAATGGCACCTAGTTTTATGAGATCTGCAATGCCACAGCTTCTGAAAGATTGTCGAAGTGCAAAGTAGATCATTTAGATACAATTTAGATACACCAAGATACAAAAAGTCCTACTTTAGTGTGAGATACAGAGATCTATTTACATACACACTGAGTTTAATCTGCTCTCAATTAGATTAGATTCAGATCTGCAGGGTTTATTTTATTACTTACAGTTTTACTCTGTGTTTTATTCCAGTTTAGTTTATTATTGAACTTTTTGTTAGTGCAAGTGAAATTATTATCCTGCTTTACACTATTTGTTGTTCCATAAATTTCCTTTAGCATTATATTCTAAGTCAGATGTGGAGTATTTCTTCTTAATATCACTGACATCCAATCATGAAGGTGTTGTTTGACCGATAAGATGCAGAAGATGACGCAAACCCACATACAGTTATAGTATAAGGAAAGAGAAAAGAAACACTAGTTTGTGCAGGTGTTTCATTGTCAACAAAGAAATCTCCTGGAAACTAAAGTGCAGAGGATAAATGATGCTGTGCAATGCTAGCATGTGTTCTGTATGTACCGTTATCAAAATAGATCATTTACTGTTTGCACGCCTATCTCAGTAAAAGTGTGAGAAACAAGTTTTCACTTTCACTCATCAATGCATTTTATGTGCTTAAAGGTATATAAACCAACTTCTTGGGTGCTGCCATATTCACATGATGTAATACACCCACATCTTAATGAAATCAGCGCTGTGGATTTACAAGTGTCCAAGTCGTGTTCTTTTCCAAGTTCCTGAATCCAACAGAATACATAATTTTAAAATTATTTTCTATAATTACAAAATAATTTTTCTTTTTACTTTATTTTGTTAAAAGCTAAAAAATATATATAGGTAACACTTTACAATAACTTACATTAATAAATCATTAACAAACATTATATAATACTTAATGGATCATTAGTTAATATATATTCAAAGAGTTAGAAACGTGAGATAATGTGCTTGTTAATGATTGCTAATACACTTATTAAACATTAGATATACATTTACATTTAGTCATTTAGCAGACACTTTTATCCAAAGCGACTTACAAATGAGTTATTGTGAGATATTGTTCAAACAAATCATTATTTAATGTAAGTTAAAATGCGTATTTAAATTCCATCTGATCAAGCACTTATTGAAAATCTACAAATGATTTTAACAGATGTTATGAAATGATTAAAAGTTTGTGTTAATGCACAACACTTTTGCTGCTATTGAGGTGTGATGCGGGTAAGGTTAGGGACAGGTTTGGTGGTATGGGTAGGTTTAAGGGTTGGTTAAACGATCAACAGTGTACAGGGGTCAACTTGATTATTATAAGGGAGCACGGTTCAATCTGTTTATTAAATTAAATTAAATTAAATGCAATAATACATTTAGATGCCCTGCGGTCAGATCAGAATATGTGAGATTCTTCACAAATTCTCCTTTTATGGGGGTGAGTAAATAATCACTGGATGCATTTTTGGCTGAACTATTAATGTTTATTTTTAACATTCAAAGAGAGATTTGTGTGTCATTGTGATTTCCGTCAGTGAGAGGAGCAGGTTTTCTGCCTCTATCTTCTGTTTCAGCTCTGACCATCAGCATCACTTGTTTGTCTGGATGTATTTGGCTGTGTACAAATGCAGCTGGGTTTGTACTTGGGTCTGAAACTGTGATAGCCATGGACTGAAGATCAGTATAAAGCACAGTTTATCTGCTGACGATGTTGAATTAGTTGCCTGTAATGTTAATTCTCTTCCAGACTCTGGAGACTTTGTGTATATATTTAACCCCCTTGTCTGATGTCTCATGGTAATGTGCTACAGAGCAGAATGCAGCTGAGCTCTGTGCCCACATCTCTGCTCTCAGTGTTTACCTATAGCCACAGTGTTTCCCTTACCAAAGTTGACCATGAAATTCTGGTATTTATGCATAAGAGTATACAATTTAATTCATAAGAAAAGCTGTGGAGGAAAAAACTGCAGCGTTTACTGAAAAAAAGAAAGCCAATGGCACCTAGTTTTATGAGATCTGCAATGCCACAGCTTCTGAAAGATTGTCGAAGTGCAAAGTAGATCATTTAGATACAATTTAGATACACCAAGATACAAAAAGTCCTACTTTAGTGTGAGATACAGAGATCTATTTACATACACACTGAGTTTAATCTGCTCTCAATTAGATTAGATTCAGATCTGCAGGGTTTATTTTATTACTTACAGTTTTACTCTGTGTTTTATTCCAGTTTAGTTTATTATTGAACTTTTTGTTAGTGCAAGTGAAATTATTATCCTGCTTTACACTATTTGTTGTTCCATAAATTTCCTTTAGCATTATATTCTAAGTCAGATGTGGAGTATTTCTTCTTAATATCACTGACATCCAATCATGAAGGTGTTGTTTGACCGATAAGATGCAGAAGATGACGCAAACCCACATACAGTTATAGTATAAGGAAAGAGAAAAGAAACACTAGTTTGTGCAGGTGTTTCATTGTCAACAAAGAAATCTCCTGGAAACTAAAGTGCAGAGGATAAATGATGCTGTGCAATGCTAGCATGTGTTCTGTATGTACCGTTATCAAAATAGATCATTTACTGTTTGCACGCCTATCTCAGTAAAAGTGTGAGAAACAAGTTTTCACTTTCACTCATCAATGCATTTTATGTGCTTAAATGTATATAAACCAACTTCTTGGGTGCTGCCATATTCACATGATGTAATACACCCACATCTTAATGAAATCAGCGCTGTGGATTTACAAGTGTCCAAGTCGTGTTCTTTTCCAAGTTCCTGAATCCAACAGAATACATAATTTTAAAATTATTTTCTATAATTACAAAATAATTTTTCTTTTTACTTTATTTTGTTAAAAGCTAAAAAATATATATAGGTAACACTTTACAATAACTTACATTAATAAATCATTAACAAACATTATATAATACTTAATGGATCATTAGTTAATATATATTCAAAGAGTTAGAAACGTGAGATAATGTGCTTGTTAATGATTGCTAATACACTTATTAAACATTAGATATACATTTACATTTAGTCATTTAGCAGACACTTTTATCCAAAGCGACTTACAAATGAGTTATTGTGAGATATTGTTCAAACAAATCATTATTTAATGTAAGTTAAAATGCGTATTTAAATTCCATCTGATCAAGCACTTATTGAAAATCTACAAATGATTTTAACAGATGTTATGAAATGATTAAAAGTTTGTGTTAATGCACAACACTTTTGCTGCTATTGAGGTGTGATGCGGGTAAGGTTAGGGACAGGTTTGGTGGTATGGGTAGGTTTAAGGGTTGGTTAAACGATCAACAGTGTACAGGGGTCAACTTGATTATTATAAGGGAGCACGGTTCAATCTGTTTATTAAATTAAATTAAATTAAATGCAATAATACATTTAGATGCAATAAACGGATCAAAAGTAACAGTAAAGACATGTATAATGTAACAAAAGCTTTAAATTTCTAAATAAATGCTCTCATTTTAAACTTTGTATTCATCAAAGAATCCTTAAAAAACTATTCACAGTTTCCTAACATTTTGCAGCACAACTGTTTTCAAAGTCGATAATAATAAGAAATGTTCCTAAGCACCAAATCAGCATTTTAGAATGATTTCTGAAGGATCATGTGACACTGAAAACTGGAGTAATGACTGCTGAAAATTCAGCTCTGCCATCACAGTAATAAATTACATTTGAACTATTTTCCATTGTAATATATTTTATTTTAAATTGTAATAATATTTCACATTATTGCTGTTTGTACTGTATTTTTGATCAAATAAATGCAGCCTTGGTGAGCATAATTGGCTTAAAAATATTATTAACCCCAACCTGTAGTATATTTCAAGGGTTCAGAATAGGTATTAATGTCATAGGCAGTAATTCAATCCAATAATAATATCTAAATAAAATATTAAACTGAGCTCTTGTGATGTGATCCTGGGTATTTACTCAAATATATCAGACCTTTTTTTAGCCTACAAAAAACATCAGTAAATATGTAATAACTGTACATGTACAGATATGAGACCCATAAGCCTTATTTAATTTCATTTGCTGTATTTAGATCTGTTTCTACCTGTAAACACTAACAAAATAATCCATTGAACAATCCATTTCAAGTGTATGTGAACCCTGGCCTCTTCTGTATGAAGTCAAGTCGTTAGCTATTATTCAAAATACTTCACACAGTCACTGTAGCGCAATGAGTGACTCCTTCAAACTGTATGTGAAGCCTTTGTATTTGTTTAGCACCCATATGGGGTACATTAGCTGTCCTTCTGTCAGAGTGTTGGCACAACATTTAATGGCAAATGGCCGGACACTATCTCAAATAAAAGAAAACCTCCTATCGAAAGAGCCACAGACTTGTGGATCATTTATAACCTCCGTAACCTCTGT
The DNA here is from genome assembly GCF_001515645.1 of Sinocyclocheilus grahami. Classification (NCBI taxonomy): domain Eukaryota; kingdom Metazoa; phylum Chordata; class Actinopteri; order Cypriniformes; family Cyprinidae; genus Sinocyclocheilus; species Sinocyclocheilus grahami. The sequence goes on along the minus strand of NW_015505309.1, from coordinate 955,695 downwards.
CAAGACGTGGAAGCATGCAGGAGGGAGCGGACGAGCATTTCGAAATTGAGGTGACGTCAGGGTTATCATATTCTTTTCAACTGCCCACCAAGTGCAGATTACTCGTCGGGGAGCGATTCAGTCAGCATCAGCTCTTGTCTTTCCAGTCAAATAGCAATAGCTGTGACTGTGATTTATCAGTGTCCAGCAGGAACTGAGCCTGTGGGCAAAAGAGGAGAGAGCATCTGTCTGTTAAGGATAAGCATAACCGATATTGAATAGCTAACTTCAACAGATGGCTGTCAGCATGATTGCTGTCTGTAATTCTTGGTGATAAGGTTATTTTGGGGTTTAGTAAGGGTGTTAGATGCGCAAGTTTAGCACGGTGGCAGCAGACAGTCACACACAATGAAGTCAGAAGGGCAAAACGTGTTGTCCTTGTGTGATCACTGTTAAGTGAAGAATACTATCCGGTCTTATTGCAATGCATGACTGGAATGTTTTACATTTTTTTTATTTATTATGTTCCCTGAGGTGTAATTATAATATTACTAAAGGTTTTTGGACGAAAAACATTCAAATTTGAGTGATTTGTAACCTTTTTCAACCCTGTTTCTTTTGGGGTGTTTTCCTTTAAGAGATCAGTGTAACCATCCACTTTTATGATTGGCTAACATACATTACCGTCATTACCAGCATTACCGTTTTAAAAATGTTTTTTACATGAAATATGTTGCTTACAGTTTGCAGTGTCGTAGTTGGGTCCAGAAGAGTTGGCACGGCCTGATCTTTGAGCAAAAGTATTTTGGCAAAGCCAGCATCATACTGCGATATGTTCACAAAACAGTCAACGGTGAAATGTACCGAACACAAACGTAAATTAGCACTAATGTGACTGGGACGTTCGCTAAAAATAAACTGAATCCATTTTTCTCTGACATCGGGATCCTTCGGCAGCGCATACAGACATGTTGTTTTTCCACAGCCAGGAACGGCACATCGTCTGCCTGGCATCGCAATCTTATTGTAAACAACTACTCCTTCAGACCCACTCGCTGCACGACTGAACACCTGTGAGCGTGACAACGATGCGAAGATGCAAATATAGGCATAGTTTTCTTGCTTTGGAGGCGGTCATATGCAAACGTATGTGACATCACCTTGCTCCATGGGATCCACAACAAGCCGTTTTCTGAGGGTTATTAAATGCATTTTATTGATGATGAGCACATTTTAAGTTATGAAAAAGAGTTGGCACGGCCTGATCTTTGAGCAAAAGTATTTTGGCAAAGCCAGCATCATACTGCGATATGTTCACAAAACAGTCAACGGTGAAATGTACCGAACACAAACGTAAATTAGCACTAATGTGACTGGGACGTTCGCTAAAAATAAACTGAATCCATTTTTCTCTGACATCGGGATCCTTCGGCAGCGCATACAGACATGTTGTTTTTCCACAGCCAGGAACGGCACATCGTCTGCCTGGCATCGCAATCTTATTGTAAACAACTACTCCTTCAGACCCACTCGCTGCACGACTGAACACCTGTGAGCGTGACAACGATGCGAAGATGCAAATATAGGCATAGTTTTCTTGCTTTGGAGGCGGTCATATGCAAACGTATGTGACATCACCTTGCTCCATGGGATCCACAACAAGCCGTTTTCTGAGGGTTATTAAATGCATTTTATTGATGATGAGCACATTTTAAGTTATGAAAATTGCAGGATGTATTAAGCATACAAAGACCTCTTCTATGTCAAAAGATCAAGGGAAATTTGTTTTCTCATGTCATGACCCCTTTAAATGTAATTGTTGTAACAACTAGTCAGTGTACTAGCTAATGTATAGAGGTACATTCACAGAAGCAATATTTTACTGCTTTAATGTGATTATTTAATGGGGCAAACATTCAAGTGAATATAGAAGTAGCAATATAAAGGTCTCCTGTCTAAGTGGTTTACTAATTATTGAAAAAAATAAATATAAATATATAATATAAATATAAATATAATATTATATATGTATATATATATATATATA
>NW_015505309.1:949843-953631 GCF_001515645.1 Sinocyclocheilus grahami | reverse complement strand
TATACAGTACTGTGCAAAAGTATTTTCACCCACAAAAAAAAAAGGTTTTAATCCCGTTATTTCTTATGCTGTAATGTGTCAGTAGGAAATATCAGTTTACATTTCCAAACATTTCTTCTTTTGCCATTAATTGCAATAACCAGTGAGATTTATTTTTGTCTGACAACAGCCAGTGCTCCACACAGAGATCTGATCTCACCATCATCCAGTACGTCTACAAACTAAAATCCAGAAGAACTGTGGCAACGACACTTGAAGAAACTTTCAGCTGATCACTGATTTCAGATCACTGATCTTCAAATCAAGTCTCGAGTCAGTTGTTCACAAGTCCAAGTAGCAGTTGCAGACTTGAGTTTCCATGATATTATGAAGACAATGTCGAAGTCAGTAAATGTGAATAATAATAATAACAATAACACATGCTTTTCTTTATTTTACAAAGGGTCCCTTACAAGGGGATTGTTGTATTTATTATTCATTGCAGGTGGATTTCCGGCAATGTTTTTGAAGGTCAGTCAGCCTTTCCTTTATTGAAGCTTTAGTCAAGCAGCATATATAGCTTTACTCAAATGTTACTCAAAAACATCATACAGGGTCTCTTGTGTGCTGACCTGCATTAAACCAGGTTGTGGGGAGGCAGAGTTCCTACAGCTTTAATCCCTGGAAACTCTCTTCAAAGAGTTTGTCAGAAATTATTTCTTCATGGCACCAGTTGGCAGCACTAAGTTTCTGCAAACCCCTTCTGTAATCTCTCCAGCCTTTATCACAGATCGGGGAGGCAACCACACCTTTTGAAATGCTAATGTGAGAAAGGCTGCAAAAGCTCATTTGTCAGATCAGATGTAAAGCATTACTTGTCTTAAAAGACAGAGACAGCTGAAGAGGAAGGTTCGGAAAAGGTGACCCTTCAAGATATTTACCGGAACAATCAGTATTTGACTGGAATATGGTAATGTGTTTTGTGAATATTAATAATACTTATGAATAAATAATGAAAGAGTTCTGGACTTTAAAAAAAACAATATCAGTCAGAATTAATTATGAGAGCATAAATATTTATTGTAAAGTTTGATATGCAAATTAGATTGTCATCCAAATCACCTACACCAGACGTCCAGTTTCCTTTTACCTGCAGTCAGAATGACCATCTTTTACTTCACTTCTTAGCAAACATTTTTGGATGTATTTTATACAAGAGTTTAATTTGAGATTTCAGCTGACAGTCGAGGTGGATTGAGGACAATTGAGGTTAACTAACTGCACAGGTAATGTTAAATATCATGTTCTTTTTCTGATTTATATTTAGATTGAAAGTAAATAGCAAGCTGTCATTTTGCAGATCCATAGAGGTTAGAGAAACACACACGTTGGTTTCAATACATTTGTAAAAATGGATCATATCTCATGTTTTTTTTTTTTGCTAAACCCTCACCCACATATCTTTTATCATGATTCTTTCTTTCTTTCTTTCTTTTTTATTCATTTGTTTATTTCAGGGAATTTGTTATGTTTTATATGTTATTTTTGACCTGTCCATGGATTTTAGGGGTGAACTTAGTTGTAGGGTTGTCAGTTGTCCTCTGTTGACAAAAACAAGCATAACCAAATAACACTATCTCAAACAGGCACAACAACATCAAACTATGTCTTGATATAACATCCATTAACATGATGCAAATTAGATGTTACAGAGTTATTCTTTTGCATTCATCATACATAATATGATTAAATGAGCAACCTTACAGGCTGATTAAGTTAACTGTAACTGAGCAGAGGAGAGAGAGAGAATGCAAATCAGTTTTATAAATACTAGGCTGAAGCACAGTGATCTATTCCAGCAGTGTTAATGTTTAATTGGTCATTCTTAGCCATTCGTTGTGGACAGTTATCTACCAGAGGAACGTAGTATCTCACCCTGCATAGCATGCAACAAAACCTTTTTAAGACAAAGTTCTGCTATAATTATCTTTTCCAAGTCAGGATATGAGATTAGAGCTCCAGCGCCTCTCCAAATTCAAAGGGAAGCTAATGAAATGTGGCCTCAGTACCGCAATGATAGCGTGCTGCACATTTTAGGCACTTAAGCAATAAATCATGTAATCAGGTCTATAGGGGAACAAGCAAACTTCAAGCTCAAAGCAGATCCCGAGCCACTGATGAGGAAGCAAAACAATGGGCAGCTCCTCACTGCAGTCAGAACAGCTTTATTCTGAGAGCCATCTCTTTCCCGATCACATGTCACCCACCATCTGTCTGAGAATGGGTGTAGTGTTGAGTGGAGGTGCTGGAATAAAGGTGGCTCTCTTCCTGCAGTAATGAAATGATGGACACACAGAAAATGACTCATTCAGGGCTGATGCTGCAGATGATTGAAGGTCTCGGAGGGGCAGCGGTTAACACTCCTCACACCAGTATGCACCACCTGTCTAACTATTTGCTCACGTTCTCCTCTAGGTCATGCTGAAGAACTGCCTGGCTGTTGTGCGTGCTGTGCTGTGAGCTGAGAAGTAAATTGTTTTACAGGTCCTGTAATGTGATTTAAAATCATAAATTGAAGTAATAAGTCATCCATAGCTGCGCAATTGCCTTTCAGAAACCCAATTCTTCTCATAATGTATTCAGGCATTGAGTTACCACATAATGTCTGTTGCTGGTATTGAGTAACTCAGGAGCATTTGTATTGATATGGACACATCTGTGTAATCTAAAGGTGGATAAACTAGATCTATAGGGAAGCACAATCTAACACTGTATTCTATGTATTGCATTTTCTGATATGTGACACTACTGAGTCTTAGATTGAAGTTGCAGTAGTTTTGCACCTAGTGTATGAATTTTATAAGTTTAGTTTGTCCATTTTCAGTGTGAACACTCTGTATTCACTGTATACAAAATGGCATAGCCTATAATAGATTAAGTGATGCACCTAAATTTCACCAAAACTTTTTTGAAAGTAAATTTTTTCAAAATTTTCAAAATTTAAATTTTTTGCACCTGCCATCCAATAATTGCAATGATTTATTACTTTTTATATGACACAATGTCTCATCTATCGAATTCTGTGAATTGTTTTGCAAAATCCAAACAATATATAACGTTTTGGCGTTCTTTAATGTGGCGAGACTAGGCCGTCTCATTTCAAGCTGCAGTGCGGAGCGCACCTGAACTGATACTCTCTTCCTCTTTACTACTAATTCTAACACGAAATAAAAATGAATGAACATCAAAAGTTATGTTAAAAGAAAAGTGCAACTTACTAAAATGTACTATTACTCAATAAGCATTTCAACTGGAGAAAAGCATGTTTAAAACAGATTGTGAACAAAATGTCATGGAACGTTACCTCAGAAAAACGTCTCTAGGTTACGTATGTAACCATGGTTCCCCGAGGGAACGAGACGCTGCGTCGAGATTTGCTTTGGGAACGCCCTTGCGTGACCGCGTTCTGAAGCACGTGTCAAATCCGTTCAATGGAGCAGCGAGACGTCACGAGCAGGGTGACGTAAGCACCAGAAAGCATAAAAGCGCATCCGGCCAGGCGCCACCCAGCTTCGATGAAGTAGCGCCTGCAGGGATGCAGGGAGTATGGCAAAGAGACGCAGCGTCTCGTTCCCTCAGGGAACCATGGTTACATACGTAACCTAGAGACGTTCTCCTTCAGGAACTCGAGCTGCGTCGAGATTCGCTTTGGGAACGAGAATACCAACTGCACCATACTACCAAGTCCCTGCCTGTGTGTGTATCTTATGAGCACATCACGAAGAGAGAACTTGGGAACCTGGGGTAGA
>NW_015505309.1:941162-946330 GCF_001515645.1 Sinocyclocheilus grahami | reverse complement strand
CGATGAAGTAACGGCTGTAGAACCCGGACGCTCTCGAGAGAGGAGGAACACGTTCTATGGCCCCCTTCCTCAAGAGAGTATCTACTTCTTGTTCCATTACCAGAGCCTGCTCGGGGACCACTAGTGTGGGGATGACCCCATTGAAACAAGGCGGATGAGAACCGAACTGGATTCTGTAACCTTTCTCTACAATCTGCAGGACCCACTTTGAGATATTTGGTAGAAGTTTCCACAATACCAGAAAATCTACTAAGGGAACCAGCACGATGTTCTTTTGAATAATTCGAGACTATGAGGCTGTAATACGGGATGAGTACGGTTTCTCCCACGATCTTGACACCTCAGCATGGAGATCTCGCTGCTCCATTGGACGGATTTGACACGTGCTTCAGAACGCGGTCACGCAAGGGCGTTCCCAAAGCGAATCTCGACGCAGCTCGAGTTCCTGAAGGGGAACTAGGTTATCTAGAAAAAATAACTGTAGAGAGGAGCATTTTGCAAAATATTTGCACAGTATTACATATTCATTATATTCTTTATTTATTATGAAATTCAAACAATAAATCGCTGTTTGACATTCTTTAAAGTGGCGTTACAGATCGCATTTGCTTTAGTTCAAACTAACACGGGTGCTCTGTGTGCTAAGTGAATCTCTTCCACTTTACTACTAGTTGTAGCATTAAACCAAACATAATTAAACTTTAGAATGCATGTTAAAAGATATAGTGCAACTTACTGAAATATATAATTTCTATTCTGTCCCCCGAGTTACATTTGGCGAGTCATTGAATGTACATAGCTGGCAAGGTCAGTGCACATAACAGGTCACAAATAATATGGTCACTGTAGCTATATTGTTTGACTTGGCTAGTTTTATTTATATTGTTGTTGATTTGACATTTAAGTTTAGTTTGATTAAAATTATCAGTTTATCAATTGTTGAAAGGTGTTTTTGTCACATATTATTGGTGTTGATGTGAAAAAAACATGGTATATGATTTTAAGCTTTTTAAAACCATATTAAGGGAACAATTTGCATAGAACTCTTTGTAACAGATACTTAATCTAAATGATAATGATGTTAAGCAGATTTGACTTAAAATCTGGCGTTTTAAGTTCAGGGTTTAGTTTTTTTAGGTCAAGAGCAAAGTCATGAGCTAATCACTAAAAATCAACTAGAAAAGAGAAATATCAAAGTATTCAACAACCTGAAAGTCATTGATTAGGGCAACAAAAACTCTCTCTCTCACACTCTCTCTCTCCTTGTCTACCTAGCGAACTAGATTTAAGGGCATAATCCATATTTGCTGAAGCAGCATCACTTGTGTACCAGGAATTAGCAGTTTGAAACCACATGGACAAGCATATAGACTTTTGCTATAAGAGCACCGATAATGATTTGTTCATTTCATCTATAGCAGTTTACTTATATTTTTAGGACAGGAGCATAGTCTCATTCTGAACTCTTCTGTCTGCTAATATTGTCACACAAATGAGTGAAATGGTTGATTCATTTGAAAAGACGCCACAAAAGAAAATGTGGCGTGTAATTAAGGGGTCATGGCATTTAAGTTGAGTTAAAACTGCAGACACTCACTGTTTTATTGAGGAGGTTCTGCTGCTTTGAATCTTTCCGTCCTCCAGGGTGGAACATGCAGAAATCGGGTTTTCTAGGCCCACAGCTGTAAGAGGCTGATAAGGCCGTAGGCAGAAAAGCCAATATTTTCATCCCTGGCTGTGCAACTTATCCCCCATCCCTTTTATAGGGTGTGATAGGCTCTGTGTCCTCACATTTTCAGTTTTCCATAGAGGAAAGCACAGGAGATAGGAGAAAAAAAGCATGCTGCTGAATTAGCGCAACCTGCTCCAACTTACTGCAATTTGAGGAGTCTTACAACTGCAACCACTGTACTTTCAGCTGTGGTTGTACAGAGGTGGAAACGCCTGAAACATCAGCAATTCAGTAAGGAGTAGGGGACACCGGGGCTAGTTGTCACATGTGGAAATAACACGAACTGAGAATGACTTTTAAACTCTAATTCAGTTCCTGAATTTGAATTAAAGTTGCAACATGATGCAGAATGGCAGTTCAAATTTGAATATTAGAACGTAGAATGAAAATGAAAATGTTTTAAAATCATTGAAGTTTGAAGGTTTATAAGCCAAGATAGATAGATACATAGATAGATAGATAGATAGATATTTGAAATGCCATCTATAAAAATGTGTACTTTATATACATTTTTGTTAAAATGTAAAATTTTATATTAAAATGTATGATTTATTTTTAAAATTCATAGTTTAATTTTATAGTTATAAATATGTCAAGTTTATATAAAACTGTGGTGGACCAGAGTGGATAAACGCCTGTCATTTCTGTAATTATTGACTCGATCAGTAGATCTTTTGCCTGTATAATTATATCTGGCTGAGCTTGCTGAACACAGTCCAGAGACAATGTAAGATATTGCACAGCACTGTGGGTAGAATATGCCCTAATGACCTTCACTCATCTGTCATCCCGGACATGATCAATCTGTTTGCAGGCAGTGATAGAGAGAAAAGCATCAAATGAGTGATATGGATCTGAGAAAATATTCCATTCATCACCTCCGTGCCACATGACATTTGCCCTAAAAATGATATTGATGTGGTCCTATTTTAAGACACAAACTGCATTTGGGCATTCAGTGTCCTCTGATTAGTCAATTTATCTACTCCAAATGGGAAGTAACACGGAAAGGTCAATTTTCCCAAAAAGCTAATTTTGCAGTTGTTGTCACGAAAACAAACAAACATAAAAAACAATTGAAGCTTTCAACAATGACGTAGGCAACAAAACTAGCCACACACAAACACAATAAAAAGCTATTGTTTAACCATTCATAAATTCATTAAGCTCGCTCACACTTTTTTTCTAAAGTCCATCATCTGCACACATTACATTGGATGTGACCTAGAGGCTTACTTGCAGTTCTTCCCCATGCGGCAGCACAATTACATTACATTATTCATTTAGCAGATACTTTCTTATTTAAAGTAATTCACAGTACATACTACATGGACAATCTTCTTGGAACACGTGGAGGTTAAGTGCTTTGCTTAAGGGCTAAATGGTAGAATCTCCAGAATTGCACATTTCGGGGTTTGAAACTGTGACCTCTGGGATACCAGATCTTTCAACACTAAGCCCTGTCCCAGCATAGGTTTATATATGTTTGCATTATCAAGTGTCGATACAAAAAAAGAAAAGGTTTTAACTATTTAAAGTAGTATATATTTATAGAAAGGGCCGATGATATGTTGAATTAAGGAAAGGAAACAAAGTAGTATATACTGTATGTATGTTACTTAAATTTTTCACTCTTTGTTATATTGCAGCCATTTGCTAAAATCATTTAAGTTAATTTTTTTTCCTCATTAATGTACACACAGCACCCCATATTGACAGAAAAACACAGAATTGTTGACATTTTTGCAGATTTATTAAAAAAGAAAAACTGAAATATCACATGGTCCTAAGTATTCAGACCCTTTGCTGTGACACTCATATATATACAGTATATATATGTATTGTAATATTGTAATTTCTCTATTATTGGAAATTTTCCCTGACAAATAATTGGTAACACTTTACAGTTAGGTTCCATTTGTTAACATTAGTTGACTAGTTAACATGAGCTAACAATAAAAAATATTACTAAAGTATTTATTAATCAACGTTAATGTTAATTTCAACGTTTACAAATACATTATTAAAAATCAAAAGATACATGCTTCTAACTGATAGGACCTTATTGTAAAGTGCTACCAAATAATTACAGTGCCAGAAGAATAATACGTCCAACATGTCTGCAAACAGTCCACTCATATACAGTAGATGCACTGGTTTCATTTTCCCACATGATAAAGCACTGGTCTGGTGATTATTAAAGCACATGGCACTTATACGACCCGTCACACAAGACATAAAGCTGCCAGTGTGGCTCTGACAGTGATTAAATCTGAAGACGGTGTGGAGTAAAGCTGTATTTTGGACCACTGGGAGTGTCTGGATGGATCACACCACTATAAACAATGTTGTCAGGATCATGGTGTGAGCAGCAGCAGAAGGAAACAAACAAGCCTAGCACAGTATATGAACCTGAGGTCATAATTAGTGTCTAAAAAAATAATCATCCTGTTTTGGACGTGGAACATTCCTGCTATGAAACTGTTGATTTTACTTTGCTTGTTTGTTGCCCCCCTGCGATGCAGATGTGCGGACGGTGTCATGCTGGGGGGACAAATAAGGCTATGTTCAAAGGATACAGCGATCATAAAACAGGCAGCACAGCTAGAGCAGACCGATTATAACTCTCAGTGCTGTTTCCTCCCCAATTTCATATTCCTCCCACTGCCATTTTTTTCTCTATCCCTCTCTCCTGCCTTGATTTGCTGTCAAAACACATTTCACTCTCACTGAAGAATCATTCAGCATGTTGAGTTTTGGAGCATGTGCTCCCTCCACACTGACTCTCATCATGCCAGCTGCTTTAATGTCTCTTGCAGCAGTTTGACCAGACGCATTTTTTTCCTTCTTGTCTAAGCTTCGCAATAACCGTTTCAGACCTGCGGAGGATTGTGAGCAAGGAATTGTAACAGGAAACATGAAAAATGTAATGTGGTGTTTTGTTTCATGTTCATGTTTTCCATGTCTTTTATTTTGTAATTGTTTCATGGTCCATGTTAGTGTCATGCTTCCCTTGCCTCATGTCTCTCTGCCTTGTGTATGTGTCATGTTCTGATTGGTAGTCTTAGTCATGTGTCTTGTTCCCCATTGGTTTGTTCTTGTCATGTGACCCTCTTGTTTGCTATAAGTAGCCTTCATGTTCCCATTGTGCCTTTGTCGTGTATTGAATGTATTTAACCCGCTGTTGGTGAGTCTAGTCTGTTTATGTCAAGTCTGCTCATGCTATGTCTGTTCAAGTCAAGTCAAGTCAAGTCTGTTCATGTCAAGTCAAGTCAAGTCTGTGTCTCGGATTATTGTTTGGATGTTTGGATCACTCTGTAAATAAACTGCACTTGGGTTCTCACTTACGCTCGCCTTAGTGGATTGACTCTTTACAGAATACACGACCAGCAAAATGAACCCAGCAGATCATCTTGTTCGCCTCCGTCAAGGTAAT
>NW_015505309.1:891768-941127 GCF_001515645.1 Sinocyclocheilus grahami | reverse complement strand
CCATCCCCCGGCCGCCCTGCTCTGCCTGAACTGCCATGGCTGCCTGCTCCGCCGTGGCCCCCCGATCTGCCTGCTCCGCCGTGGCCCCCTGATCTGCCTGCTCCGCCGTGGCCCCCCGATCGGCCTGCTCCGCCGTGGCTCCCCGATCGGCCTGCTCCGCCATGGCTCCCCTCTCTGCCTGTTCCTCTTCACGGGGCCTTTGTTGTGTATTGAATGTATTTAACCCGCTGTTGGTGAGTCTAGTCTGCTCATGTTATGTCTGTTCAAGTCAAGTCTGTTCATGTCAAGTCAAGTCTGTGTCTCGGGTTATTGTTTGGATGTTTGGATCACTCTGTAAATAAACTGCACTTGGGTTCTCACTTACGCTCGCCTTCAGTGGATTGATCTTTACAAAAAAAGAATGTCATTAAGAAAATGAACTCTGTTTCCCTAAGTTTTGTATGTTGTCAGCATAGTTATTACAATTTTATCTCTGCATATCTCAAGTAACTAACTAAAGGTAATAACACTGCTAACTTTCAGTAGTTCAGCTATAGTGTATAAATAGTAAAGCTTTTCCAGTAATAAGCTAATTTTTCCCCTCATATGAATATGAGTTTGATCAATTTCAAATTGCTGCATTCGGGAAAAGAAAAACGTATAATGCACTACTACTATTATTTATGCCAAATGTTTATTCAGTAACACTTTATACTGAATAAACGTTTGGCTTTTTCTGTCTTGTTTGTTAACATTAGTTAATGCATTTGTTATAATGAATTAACTATTGGGTATACTTTACGGTGCCCTTGTTACAGTGTAATTAAATATTTAAGTACTGAGTAATATTAACTAATAACATGTACTTACTGTACTATAGGTTTAGGGTTATGCCAACATTTTCAATTATTACTATAGTAAGTACATGCACTGTGTAACAAGGACAATGCAAAATAAAGTATTACCCTATGCTCTATTTATATTAACCTTTTATTAACATTTATGTTATGTTAGTTAATAAAAATACGGTTGTTTATTGTTCATGTTAGTTCACAGTTAATTAGGTAATGTTAGCAGATGCAACCTTTGATTTTAAAATGTATTGATAATAAATGTAAAGAATTAAAGATTAAAGATAAAAAATGCTGTACAAGCATTGTTTATTAGCTCATGTTAACTAATGTTGTTAACTAAAGAAACCTTATTGTAAAGTGTTACCGTTTATTCTGTATGTTTGTTTGGTTCGTTCAGATGGTTCATGTGAATCTGATTCATTCACAGAAGTCCCTGTGCATATTTACATTTGTTGTTGTTTTTGTGGATATCCTGTTCTCCTATTTATCACTTATTTATCTCCTATTTACATACTAATGGTGTTTATTTGTTGTATTTTGGGTAAGTTTATACTAATTTAAAATGAACTAGTTCAGTTAAATGCTGTCATCCTCATTATTTATGAGACAGATAAATACTGCAATGACTATAAAACAAATGACACCATACGATACTTTTATATTAGCTCATTAAAAACAAAAGCTTTTTATTTTGAGACAATATAGAACAAGCTTAGAAATGCATAGCTTAAAACTCACCTCACTAATGGTGACACACTCCTGCCCAAGAGTGAGAGAAAACGAGTACCCACAATGCACTTCAACATGGGCAGCCAATTTAACCTTAGAATGTAATGCTACAATATTTTTACATAAAGATATGGATTCCTTCAATAATTTCAGTGTTGTTATTTATTGGAGAAAAAAGGAGAGGAACATTTAAGGGCAAAGTGAATATGTGTATACGTTAACATATTAAATCTACCTTCACGTAGGACTTTGAATGAAATGTCACTAGCCCAAATGAAATCCATGAGTTATGGTGATCATATCATTATTATTCAAATGTGTGTGCTACAACCGCAGACATGGATCTGGATCTGAATGTATTCTGTACCACTGCGGATTCCTGCCAGACTAATGGGTTGTTAAAGTTATATTTGTACCCATGGTCCTGCTGGCCAGCAGGGGACATCTCAGTGTTTTTTCTGCTCAGTAAGGCTGACCTCAGTAATAGATTCTACTCTACGTAATACAAGAGAACTGAGTCTTTTTATCCGGAATTCCTTCCTTTTATTCCCCTGCAAAAATGATCTCCCTGTCCTTTAGACAGAAGGATGAGTGATGGACCTGCTTTTAATGAGCGTATCCAATCAACATTCAGCTGACTATTGCCCCTTACCACTTTCAGTGCGGCTAAAGCATTTGTCATGGACTGGTTGACATGCATTTTGACTTAAAGCTTTCAATACCTCCAGTTCTGGCTATTTTTGGATGATGTTGCTGACAGTTTGGGCAGTATATTTGCACCAAGTGTCAATTAGAGCAATAATACAAGTGAATGATGATATCAGCCTCTGATAGCGATGCTGCAAGATGGAGCCATAGCTCATTGCTGTCGCTCATACATCATTACACTGAGTGTATATGTTTGTGCTTCAGAGTGCGTGAACGCAATGTTTCACTATGTAATTCTTGTTGTTGTTTTTTGCATTCACATTTACACATTTAGCTGTCTGGGTCAGCAGTCAGAACTCTGTCCATCTGTCATGTGCTCTGAGAGCAGCTTTCCTGTCCATTTCCTTCAGTCTCTTTGGAATTCTCCAGTGCACATACTGTACATCAGTTGTACATTCCCCCTAGGGGCAATTAATAATATTTTTTGTATTGACAACAACTATTATTATATATTGACAGCAACTATTATTATTATTATCATCATCAATATAATTTAAGAAAATAATATATAATAAAATAATTATTATATTATATCTGATTTAACATGCTAATAATAATTGCTATCATTGTTATTAACATTAACAATATATGCAATATAATATAATAATAAATAGTAAATAAGTACTAATAAACAGCCAATATGTTAATGATAGGCATGCTAATAAAAAACTAGTTAATGGTGAGAATTGGTCCCTATTATATTATATTATATTATATTTAGCGGTGGTTGTTACAGTCGTAATAATAATAGATGATTAATAGATAATAATTATTATATTATGCATAATAATCCATTGTTCATCTATTAATAGCAGATCTGTAGCATTACACATCATTTTACCTCAAATGGAAATAGATGAAGTGCTTTGGGATTTGGCTGGTCATATTTGCTCATTTAAAAGAAGAACGCTTTCACAGTTGGCTCTCATTTTGAATGGGAACAATGGACAGATGGTAGCAGTTTATACTTGCATAATAACAACAGCCCAGATGTTTTAAAGCTATCTTCATTTCAAGGGCAATGCACAGTAGCCTAATACTTAATGGATCAGCTTCAAACTGTGGGTCACCTTTCAATACTTCCCAAAGTCCAACATACAGTATAAGGTCAGATATAAGCCATTGTATAGTATTTCATTGATCCTTTTCATAAACGGTCACAAAGTTATTGTACATTTGCATCCGTTTTTTATTTTGCATTGTCTGCTTTTTAAAGGGCAGGAATAAAAATCTCTCTGTTGAAAAGTTGGCAATGTGTCTGAATCAGTCAACCAACCAAACAAATAAATAAATATAAATACAATTTCATTTATACAATATTAAATGCATATGAATATTTATACTTCTATCATAATCATTCCATCATAATCACTGTGCAGCTAATGAATTATTCATGTACTATAAGCAAATAACTGACATGTTGTATAACATTCAGTCGAACTGTTTCAGTGAATCACAGTGACTGCTTATGTCTCAGCAAAACCAATACATTAAAGGGAAATACGTAGATTGGCTTAGTTCTGTTGCCGTTGACAAGACTGTGTTTCATTAGTGCAACACAGAAATATACTTACTCTGAATGCTATTCTGCATACTAATATGAATCATAACTAGAAAGAGCGGAGGCTGTGCAAAAAGGATGAAAAGGGTTAGAAATGAAAAGGAATGGAGAGAAGAAACAATTAAGCATATTAAAAATCTGTTTATTGATTTTGCTTTCGTTTTTAATGACCCATTTTCAGCTCAATTCTAGAATCTTAAATGTTTAGTTTTCAGCAACTTTAAAATGAAAAATAATAGTCCTCATCAAAAGTAGGAATTAAGAATCATACTATTTATGCTGGGTTATGTAGTATAAGAAAAGTGTGCCCCAGACACGCCTGTGCTTTTCTACTATTGCATTTTTCAGGGGTGCAGAACTGTAATGCTGTTTCAACAGATGGAATTAATTCCGATTAGGCATGAAAGTGCAGAAAACTGTTCATTTGAATGCTTAGCTGAACTGATGACCTGGTGATAATATATTTTCTTATGTATTTATAAGTAGAAGTCAGCAGATACCATTTACAAGAAGGTTCCAGATTTTTTCATGTGAACTAGTGTAGGTATAAGTGTCACAATACTTTGGCATGTTTATTTGGTAACCAAGTCCTATTATTTATTTGTTTGTATTTTTTCTTATTCATTTATTTTTTATGAATTGTTGTGTCAGAGGACAGGAGGAGGACATTTGTCTGAGAAAGGTGTCACTACAGCTTTTATCAAAACCACAAAACAGCAGAAAACCTCAAAGACATAATAAACCCCTTACCAAGATTAAATGAAATCCCCTTTTTCTGCTTAAAAACTTTGTCAAGATTAAAGTATTACCTTCCCGTGGCTTGTTTATTCTGCCATAAGGCGGGTTGGATGTTCAGTGAAAGTCATGTTCGTTTTTATAACCCTGAAATTGAGATACACTGCAAGACTTGCTTTTGGGAGATTTGCAATCCTTGAAATTAGTTTTTTTTTAGTTGCTTTGGGTAAAAAATGAAAAAATGATCCGAGGTGTTTGACATGCACAGACGCTCACTGTCTACTTACTGACAACTGAATCTGTGCGATACACTGGAAAAACCATCTATAGGCCATTTTTGTCACATTCTGAACGGACCAATATCTCCTCATAAATTAAATTTAGAACTGCTGAAAAATTTATACCCTGAGTCATTGAAGGAGCTATGAATCATCTATTTAAATATCTCAGAGAGAACAACGATGAAACATGACCAAGCTGAGGCTCCCACTAAAATGTCTGGCCTCCACATTCAGTATTTAGTGGCTCCTGTCGTGACTTCTGATTAAAAGCAAAGGAGGATGTTTTAATGCAAAATAGACATGATTCACTTTCAGCTGAAAGCGGTGTTTCATCAATTATTTGTTTCAGTTTTAATTGGAATTTTGGCAAGAAAAAAAACAAGCAACACTTTGCAGAAAGAGTTATCACAATGATTCATGTGCTGTCATTGAAAAAGAGAACTGGAGCCCAGAATTCTGATCAAACTTACATGATTACAAAAACATGAGGCACAGGCTAGTTTTCAGTAACTTAGCTATTTGAAAACTAATGTGTCTGTGCATATGATATAGCAGCACATGCTCAGTCTTTTAACAGTCTAACTAACTTGGAGCATGTGATGTATCAAGAGAGTTCTGTTCTATCCTCGGAGTGTGATATACTGATTTTTTTTATATATACAGATTGTAAGGGAAATAGGTCAATTTAGCTCAAAGGGAATCATTTAAGATTTTAAAGGGAATTTGGACAGAATCACTGTTTTACGGCTGATCACTGAGACGGCCAGCGATTCATTGAACGAGCCGTATGACATCAATTCTGCAATGGATATCAATATCCAAAATATAGTGAAAACACTATTAATTAGTACAGTAACAAGATGGGCAGTTTAAGGCATTAACTTGTGAGCACAAAACACGAGATACTTCTCTTTTCAATATAAATGAGGCTTTATTGGATAAATCTAAGACATATAAACTAATCTAACACATGAACACACGCATTCACACAAGTTGCAGAAAGAAAGAAAGTGAGGAAATAATTAGTTTAAGAGAATGAAAATGTGAAATCCCAAGTTTACAGCAATATGTGCAATTGCATAGATCTGAACAACCATCAATCACTTAATTAACCCTCGCATTGAGTTCCTCAATGTGGTTAAAATTTATAATAAATGCACCAGTTCAGCTAGGATCTGGAGGTACTTGCATTGCATTGACTGTACGGGGTTCCCTTCGTTGTGGCGGTCGCTGATTGGCTGGAAGTTCAGTCCTGGGGAAGCCAGTGGTTGGGCTGATGACGCCGAGCTGTGGTCTGGAGTTGAAGTTTAGACGGCACTCTTTCGGAGACAAGGCATTGGACAAAACTTAAAAGCACGACTAAAAGCAAAAAGCTAAAAGCCGCATGGCTAAAAGCATATAACTAAAAAGCCGCATGGCTAAAAAGCATATAACTAAAAAGCATGACTAAAAGCGAAAAGCTAAAAGCTAGACACAAAAAGCAAAGTTTGATGGTGTCCTGAGTATTTAAACTGGGCTTTTGGACACCTCCCAAATGGTGTTTTGACCAATTAGATGTCGTCTTTGCTCGGGGTGTTGTATATTTCTCCTCCCCATTCATAAATCAAATGTTATCTTATCAGTCACATGGTCAACGTTTTTCTCGCTCTTGCAGAGTATAATTTTGGACATGATTTCTATAACAAGAATATGATACATTTGACAAAGAATTGATTGGAAGAAACGTTTCAAGCAAGAAGATTCAAACACACACATACTAAACATGAATAGGAACCCTTAAGCTATTCAATAGTTATCAAAAGACATACACAATACATGATTAAAACATGATAGTTAAATGTGTGGGTTACATACATAATATGGAGTTATGCATAGAAATGATTAGTTGCTCATAAGTCCTTTTAGCGTCATTTAGATGCATATATACATGGAAAGGTAGTTTCTGTAGCATTCTGTTGACGTAAGCATACGTTCTGTGAAGACCAGAGAGGTTAAAATGTCTGTAAGGAATCTCAGTCTGTCCTCTGTCTCAGAGGTGGGGGAAGCCAATCCAAAGAGCTTGTGATTGCTATCACTGGTTACCATGTGATGGTCACGCCGTGCATCTCTTTTGACCATTAATCTTAATTACTTGCCCCAAAATTGACAATCTCCTTGGAATTGTCAATAAGTGTTATTTTGTTTGAATGCTGTGAGCTACTCAAAGCTGCTGGTTGGTGCAGGTTTGTGGCACCAGGATCTGATTTACGACATCCTGTGTCTTGGGCTTCTGTGGAATTCGGCTCCTCATGTTTCAACTGTTCTTTATCAAATCTTACATTGTCTGATTCGGTCTGATACCCTACAAGATTAATTACGAGAAATGTTCTGTAAAACTTGCAGAATATTACAAGTATTATACGCTAAACCAGGGGTTCTCAGATTGTGTATACTCAGAGTTATAAAAAAAAAAATATATATATATATTTCATGCGTGCCTACTGTGCTGGAGCGAGGAGACGCGGAGACGTAGGAGATTCCAATAATAACAGAACTTTAATGAACAGAACACCAGGAAAGCACACGTAGCACTGGGGTAAGACCAACAATTGCGGATGCTGGACATGGAAACACACAGGAAAACCAAATATGGGCATAATCATAAACATGGAGCACGTGGGGGAGGAAAACACATCACAAGACATGGAACAGAGTCTTACAATATATATATATATATGACTCTGGAGCACAAAACCAGTCCTAAGTCACTTGGGTATAGTTTTAGCAATAGCCAAAAAAACAAAATGATCGATTTTTCTTTTATTAAGTAAAGATCATGTTCCGCTCCGAAGCGAAAAGCTGATGTGCGTTTGCACGCGCTCTCCTTTTATATCCGCGCTGCGGGGCGGGGTGCGCGTGGCGAAACACGCACGCCAACTGTCATTGGCTTGTTTAGTTAACACTCGAAGGTGATTGGGCTCTCGGGCGAGATCCCAATTCGTCAGTCACTGACGTAACGTTGAACGTGACTGACTGAATGGGAACTTCATTTGGACAACTTTAAAGGCGATCTTCTCAATATTTTGATTTTTTTGCACCCTCAGATTCCAGATCTTCAAATAGTTGTATCTCGACCAAAGATTGTCCTATCCTAACAAACCATACATCAACGGAACGCTTATTTGACCCTTATGACTGGTTTTGTGGTTCAGGGTCACACACACACACACACACACACACACACTCGCGCGCATTGGAAGAATGAGTGCTACCAAAGTAGATGGTCCTGGGATGATATATATCAGGAGGATGAATTCCACCTCTGGCTCTCTAAATCACTGGATTGAGAGTGACTTCTTTCATTTTTTAATGTGTAACATTAATTGTGCATTAATGATGTTGATTTCGACATGCTACATTGAAACACTCCGCACAATTCAACCACTGCTTGCAACTTTTGCAAGGACCAAGCTTTGTAAACACCTCTATAATGGAAGAGCAAATTTCGTTTCACCTTAGAGAGTAAAATGTTTCTTTATTAAAATTCATATGCCTGTATGGTAATATGAGTGCCTAATATAAGCCAGTTTGTCAGACAAATTTAATCGGTCTCAACTGCTTTCCCCATCATTGTATTCATTAAAAGATAATATATTAAACAACCACCTTAAAATGGCTTAGTGCTTCCTTTTTATCTTGTTAAGCTGCCCTTGAATTTTCAGCAACGTTTCTCAAACTTGTTTTTTGGGGTCATTTGCAGTTCTGTGAAGTGGCTGCACAGAGATAAGGCAGATGTGGAGGTCTGAAGCAGTGCGCTAGTCGCCAGCATTAGCATTCACAACACTAGACTTCGTGTCTTAGAGTGAAATTCCAGAGGAGCCGCCGAATTGATCCGAGCTGTGACTTTCTCTGTTTCTTTCTTGACTTTACAGCAAAGGTAGCAGTTTTTGGTACTAATTAAACTTACAGTGCAGAGAGCAGCTCAAAAGTTATCTGAGCCGAGAGAAGACGAGGACGGTGAGGGATGGTCAACAAGAACACTTAATTTCATGCATCGCGGCTCCCTTCAATAACGGAGCACCATCCACTTCTGTCAAAATTTACCATGAACGGACCCCAGAGCCAATCCTGATAACTAAACTTGAAACAAACAAACAGACATTAGAGTAGAACTTCGGTGGACTTAAACTTGAAAAATGGTGTGTACTGACATCTTTCTGTGGTTGAAACAAGATTTCTTCTGATGTCCATTCATGTTTATTTCATGCTATAACTAGTAAAGAGGAAGAGATGATCGGTTCATGTGCCACTTGAACTGAGGCGCTATAGCGATCTGTCACTTTAAAGAGCCACAAAACGGTATTTATTGTTTGAACTTTAACCAAATTTAAAAGCTGAGACTTTGTTTCATACCAAAAGTAACCTGCTTTGTCTTGTCTGTTGGCACACTACTACAGTTTCAACACCTAGTCTTTGACTTACAGTATTAATGTTAATGAGCTATCATTGTCTGCTCTGTGTGATGAATTTAATTACCTCCAGATAATTAAATGTTCTAAATATGATAGTACTCATTATCTAAATAGAAAGATGGAGAAAATAGCTCTGCCATGAAAGCATCTCTTTGACTAATTGGAGATTTTCCCCCAAATGGAGCCTTACCACTGAGACACTGCCCATATGTTCAGATATGGAGTAGAATTCTCCAGAGAGAGTCTCGCTGCTAACTAAATTAGCCTGAAATTCAAATCACTGCCTGTTGAGTTGTGAAGGACAGTCAAAACCCTGACTGTATCAAGTCAGTGCATGTAGATAACGGAAGACATTGAACAATAAGCGCTGGGGTTGCCCTCACTGACATGAAAGAGTGTTAGATCAAGATTTCAAATTAAACTTAGTCCACATGAGTCATTCTTCTGCTTATTAACACAGATATTCAATAGCTTTGTTACATACAAATGAGTCACCGGTTGTCTTGCATCTTGTCCTTAAACCAGCCTCGAAGCCATCGCATGGATGGCTAACTATGTCACATATTGTATTTTAGATAATTTCAAGGTGGCAAAATATATTTAGGTAAAAAAATAAATAAATTGAGGCGCATTATAAGATACCTATGGCAAGCTTTTATATTAAACTGTCAATGGAGGCAATTTGAATGCTAATATCTCAAATGTTAAATTGTCAGAAACTCCCAAAGGCCAATATCTGCATGATTGCATTGAAGATTTTACATCACAAGCAAACAACCACCAGCCCTTCAGCCAAAAAGCAAATGGGGCTTATCCACAATGGTCAAATATGTTAATTCTGCATGGATTAGCCTCTCAACACAAACACTTGTAAGAACACCCTCAATTCACCCTTCGCCAGGAGTTTGATTGACAGGCGATCTAACCAATCATAACGCAGAATCTGCCATTTTGTCCAACAAACAAACAGACATTAGAGTAGAACTTCGGTGGACTTAAACTTGAAAAATGGTGTGTACTGACATCTTTCTGTGGTTGAAACAAGATTTCTTCTGATGTCCATTCATGTTTATTTCATGCTATAACTAGTAAAGAGGAAGAGATGATCGGTTCATGTGCCACTTGAACTGAGGCGCTATAGCGATCTGTCACTTTAAAGAGCCACAAAACGGTATTTATTGTTTGAACTTTAACCAAATTTAAAAGCTGAGACTTTGTTTCATACCAAAAGTAACCTGCTTTGTCTTGTCTGTTGGCACGTTGTGAGTTTCCTCTTTGATCCGCAATGTATTTTTCACTGCGTGAGAACATGATGTGTGGCGTTAGAGTGTGGCTTGTCGGATGGTGCAACAGTAACTTAGGGGGGGCGGGTCTTTGTGAAGGGTCAATTGTGCTTGTTATGCTGCTTTCTGGTTCTTTTTTTCTGATAGGCTACTAGTCAAAGGTGACATTTTATTGGTATAATAATACCAATTTATGTGATTGTAAAATCTCATTGCCATGCTAGTTTCCCCCCCCATTTGGCTATACTGAGCGTTGGTTTAAATAGTCTAATAACATTAGTACAACCAATTTGAACATACAATCCAAAATAATTTAATATTAAAGTTTAATCTTTTATATTTTTATTTTTTATTTGTATTATTTATTTATTGAAAAGGTCCTCTTCCATTTAAAAATGTACCTAGACTTTATCTAATGTAAGAAGAAAATGTGCTTTTTATCTTTTGGTATCTTTTGGAGGTGAGATTTCAGCTGCAGCAGTTGATAGTTGTAACATCCACCATAACAGTCGTTAAATGGCTCGCTGATTTTAGTGATGCTCGGTCAAAGCATTTAATTCTATGTGCAGCTTCCTACAGGATGAAAGGCAAAAACTGCCATTCAAAGACCTGCTGGAATTGTTTATGACTATGAGCTGTCGCCTTATGGCTCCCATCAACATATTATCTCATTTAGAGTTAAATAATGCACAAGACTTAACTATGGCTCATGCAACAAAATAAAACACAGAATGCAAGCACCATTCTGCAATTGAAAGAGCTCTGCTGCTAACCATGATAATATTACTGTTCCCATCTACATAGTTTGCTAAATTGATTGAATGCAAGATATTAAACATTCTCTATCGCTCTCCTCTGGGATCTGAGAAGCTCATGTGTGAGGTCACAACCTGATAAAGGACAATAGAGTCAGACATGCAGCATGTGGGATAAGCTTGCACAGATAAGCAGTCAACATGGAGCTGGAAGCACATGCATTTGAATGCGTGCCCTAGATACCCAAATAAGTCTGCCTCGATTGCTGGAAATCATATTCAGGCAGTCAGCTGGGGGATCCATACTGCTAGCCCAGATAACTTTTTGACTTTTAATAATGTTAGAAGGTATCTTAAAGCATGGAGCATTATTGAGTATCACATAAATCTTGTGCCCTCTGCATTTCGACTCCAGAAAGATGAGCCATTACATCTGTGCAGTACCTTAGGTCAACAAGACCCAGTGATCTGAATATATCCATTCTGAATAAAAATCACTCCTCAAATAGGTAGAAGGATTGCTGACTGATGATTTCCTTAGTGCGCATGCAGTTTCTACACATAAAAAATATCAAGGAGAGAAATAATTTTATGAATTAAACCCATTAGGTGCAACATAATTATGACATCAGGTACCTTCAGATCACTTTGGTTGAAGCAAGATACCGATGTACCTTTTCTATAAAAAAAATTACACACACATACATGTCTGGTCAGCTATCCTTGTGGGGACTCTCCATAGGCGTAATGGTTTTTATACTGTACAGACCGTATATTCTATTGCCCTACACCAACCCTACACCTAAACCTACCCCTCACAGGAAACTTTCTGCATTTTTAGATTTTCAAAAAACTTAATTCTGTGTGATTTATAAGCTTTTATACCCGTGGGGACCACAATTTAGGTCCCCACCGTGACACGAGTCCCCATGAGTCTGTGTGTAGTCAGGTTTAAGTCCCCACAAGGATATATAAACCAGTACACACACACACACACACACACACCAAGGTTTTTTTTTTTTTTTTTTACATTTTTACAAAATGATGAATAAAGAATGTGATTCAGGTGTGTTTATTTTATTTATTATATATATATATATATATATATATATATATATATATTAATTTCATACATTTCAACAAATCTAGCAATCTCTAAAACTCAGGCCTCAAATAAAATCCATAGTTTCCCACTCATAACTGACATTGCGGTAGCATTCAGTTTATAAATACAATCTTTCTGACATGACTTGAACACACCATTAGAGTAAGGTCAGTTGAAACAGTCACAAGGCGTTCATTCTTAACCACAATATATTTGTCATGAAAATCTCTGATTTGTCATTCGGATTCATGCTCTTTGAGTTTCATTTGTTCTGCTGAATAGAGAAGGATCACAACAGAAAAAAAGGAGGGAGAAGGACAGTGTTTAGCTTAGAATGCTATATTTTGTCAGCCCATGTCAACTACAAAGAGTAAATGCTCTCGAAGTGGGTTTTGTTGGCTAGTTTGTAAAGTAATTAATTAGAGGTTTAGTCCTGTCATTCTACATCACGCTTGTGATGATTAATTGCAGCCCGTTACAAGATACAGCCGAGAGATCATGAGCCCACATTAGCCAGTGTTTGAAAATGAGCAAAGCTGAGTAAACTTATTCATTTCCCTTCATTGAGCAACAAAGGCGCATTCCGCATGCAAGTAACTCATTGCACACAGATGCCAGCCCCTAGATTTGCTGTCATTGCGTATTTCCTTTTTTGCGCCTGTGGCGTCTTCCTTTGTGTTCTTTTTTTCATTTCTCTTTCTTTTGTAAAAAAATAATGAGATTACTCATAAGATTAAAATAAGACACTATCCCATGGCTGAGTAATTGTTTTAGAGAGGTACCATTGTGTTTGTTCAAATGTTAGCATCCTTACCAAGTGCAGAATGATGATTATAAATTATTTAGAGCTGAAATACTGCAAGTAGTTCCAGCTAAAACAATTCACATACTTTGAGCAGGTTTATCTCCTAAAGATTACATCTTCAATTGTTTTCTTTCTCCCAGTGAGAGGGAGTCATTGTTAGTCTTAGACAGTAAAGTTATTGTGCTTTGTTCCAGTGTATTCAACCGTGAACACCAGAAGCCTAAAGATCCATTACATAGCAAAGACAAGTGATAGTGCCGCCTTCTCTCTAACACACAAAGCCTATTTAGATATCGAAATAATATTTGTCCCAGTCATACCAGATATGATCAATATTACTGTACATTACCTCAGAACAAAGGCAGAGTTTAGAGTTGCGTAGATTAGATGCAAGTTCTACAACAGTGCAACCTTTACTGAAACTATTTTCTCAACATTGCTAGTGTCTTTAATCAGGTCAGAATCATTTACTCTAATCATGAGTGGTTGCTAAAAATGTAAGAAAAAAAACTAACTTTTAAAGATTTTTAAAACATTCTCTTTTATGATTCATTCTGAAAACCAGCAACGTATTGGACCCGGAAATAACGTCTCTATATAGGCTAGATATTATATACTATTATGTATATTATAATATATAATAATATATTTATATAAAGTATATTATATATTATTATGTAAAAATATAATATTATACGTATTATATTATATTATTATATCCGAGTTGCCTGGAACGCAACATTAGGTTAACATCTCAATAAACGAGCATGTACTACAATTACAAGCCATTCTATAAGGTGACATTTCAGCACTTGACAAACGGATAGCGACTCCTAAGTAGCACTTAAAGCATGGCTAGGTGCAATTGTGTTGTGCATTTTTGGGAAACGCACATGAAACAATAACGAACGATCGTAAATGACTCGTCGAAAACGCTCTTAAGTTCTAAGATCAATCGTTATAGAGAAACGCAGCCCTGATCAGTAAAAATTAATATTATATTTTTTTTATTCAGATGCCCAATTACAGTTAATAACAACAGAGACTGTGGAAAAGTACATAAAAACAATGTCAGCAAGAATGAAAGTTGTTATCAAGACCAAAGGAGGCCATACAAAATATTAAGCTTTTCGGTTATGTGTGAAAAAAAAAATACTATTTAGTTGTTTCAGTTAGTTATTTGCTTAATAAATGACAATAAGACAGATTCCTAAAATATTTATGTTTTCTCTTTATTATGACAGATGGTCTCATAAATTTAAGCACATACAAAGAAATTTATTAGACTATTTATTGACTGCAATTGGGCATCTGAATAAAAAAAATGAAGTACTTTACTATTTTCTTTGCCTTTCTAAAGCAGTAAATTAAAAAATTCATAGATAGCATCATGCATTAGAAACAGTACTGTGACTAAAGAGCATGCACATACTGGTGGATTAAGCATTACAGAAACAAAAAATTATTTTGGTAATCACTAACACTGTTAGTTTAGGGCAGCTGTGGCACAAACCTTACACTGGGTGGTGGTGGTCTAATAAATTGGCGAAGCACTGTATATCTCACATACTTATTTTAATGATATTTAGCATACTGATAACAATACCGTAAACACATGGATTGTCTCAATAGATGGAATAGATGGATGCAAAACTAAGAAAAAAATTCACAAAACAGATAAATCTCTCTTTTATTTCTCAACGCTGTCTGTAACAGAGCGTCTCCATTGTGCACACATAATGCCTCATTTCTGCTTATAGCAAAGCTGCTTTTTTGACTCATGTAATATTGCTGGGTAACGGCCCGTTTCACACATGCTCAGGCTGAAGATTCGAGGCCTGAGCGCCATTATGGCATGTACCAATCATCACTTGGAATGACCAGAGCTGTCAGTCAGCTCCCAACCCCCCATTTCATGAACTTTCGAGGTGTCTGCAACATTCACCTGGAGCACGGGCTTCGGAAACATACCGCAACAGATACAGTGATCATATAAAGTGGCAGAAAGAGCCTTTATTAGAAAAATGAAACTTTGACTTATATACATGTTTTTACATCTTGTAACCTAGCACATGTCCTGCAACCACATTGTATTGACATTTCACAAGTCACATATCAGACCTGTTCCTTTAATATGATCTATGTACACATAAAAAAGCAGAGAATGAAAAAAATGTTCCAAATGAAATGTACTTTAGAGAGAACAGGAGATATGTTCAAACCGCCCCACTGAATTAGTACTTTCTCATGCAGTTTGCCAATAGCAGAAATGATTTCATTAATGCAAGTTTGTGTCAGCTTTATGTAAGCGATTACTTTCAACTTACATTAAAAAGTTCTTAAGACATTTCAGTACGCACACAAGTGATAATGCTTCATTATAAAAGAACATTTAGGCAGCAGGTCACATGGTTTCAGTGATAAATAGGTTATAGTCACATGACAATCCCCACCCGCCCCAGTATAAAACACTGTTCTAAAATAATTTCTACTTTTAACCACATAAAATATGGAAGCAAAGCTCACAAGAGTGATTATTAAACAGGAAACACAAGTGGTTCTTTTCAAACAAATGTTTCTTTCCATTGTGAGTCCAATACGATCAAAATCATAATCATTTTTACAGGGAAGGCAGCGTTCGTTTGTCCTTTAATAAGTGCAAGTATTCCAGCAGCTCTGTGCTCAAACAAACTCAAACAACCAAACAAAGAATTTAAAAAGATACTTTTTGCCTCCTTTAAGGTTGGTACTCACTAAATCACTGTCTGTCCTTTATTTTGATTCCCTATTAAAATAATCAAACATTTTAAATATCTGTCACTGGAAATGCATTAAAGAAATCAAGAGCAGCGTTTGGTTTTAAAACTGAAGGTGATTGAATAATCCTCACATCAGTAATGCAATGATAAAAATGGCAATGCTAAAAGAGCCACACGACTGATGTTTCCGCTATGTTTCCAAGCTGCCAGTTTTGCCCCTGCAAACATCTTCCTGAGGGTTATAAAGCGGCCTGAGAACGAAAGGGAGCGAGCTGCAGTCGACACAGTCATGCATGAGGACTCTCGCTCCTGTCTTTAGCCACCTGCCCCTTCTCACTGTGCCTTGTGTGGCTCTGGCAGATGTCATTTGAGCAGAGGTGATTTTTCCTTGAAACTACCTCGATGGGAAAACAGCCAATGATGCAGTGACAGTACAACAGCTTGCCTGGCAGCCAAAAGGGCCTATTGTTCTTACTACACTGCACTTGGCAAAATATAATTTCAGGAAACAACGGATTTCAAATGGTCTTCCATGTGGATGCAGAACTGACTTGGAAGGAGATCCATTGTCATGTTAAGTAACGTCTCACATCCCTACTTCGCTTTTTGATATTCTGCCCTATATGCAGTCATAAAACTCGACTCAAAGGGAAAGAAAATTGGTTCTGTATGTATCTTTTAGTCTAATGGGTTTTTATAAAAGACAAACGCGTGGCGATAGAAGCATCTCTGTTATCTGAAAAGACTTTTAAAGTGTAAATATTCAGCATACGGAGTGAACGCCTTTAGCCGCTGATCCAAAAACTCCCTCTCTTCATAATCCACGGATAAATGTACAAAAACACACATCTCTGCTGAAAGAAGTGGAGCGTAACAAACGTGAAGGACGAAACAGATTATCCCTTAACTAGCGTTTAAGGTGTAATTGAGAAAGTACAAATTATTTTCTGACTTAAAAATCCTCGCTTGCTGACTTTTAGAAACTGAACTACAGTACTTTGCCTAGTCTAGCTCGTCTTATGGACATAATCGGCATCTGAGCTACGTTAAACTCACATTTGTGTATTATTCTATGAGAGGTAAATAAAACCAAAAGTATAATATAATAGATTTTTTAGTAAACTATAGATGGCTTTTGCCTAGCCAAAAACTGCTACATAAAATAATTCCACACAGTTCATGTGTATCTAGTTGCAATCAATACCTGACCTGTGCTGTTCCACCCGACCGCCTCCGATAACCTTCGACAAATACAGAACGATGACGTAAAAAGTACATTTTGGTTTTCAAGATGTTTCTGTGTAAAAATCCCAGAAGTTTGGCGGCCTGAACGACATGCCAGAGTGGCCACAGAGCTTTGGTTCATGAGCAGGATGGATTCGTACCCTGCAGTCTCACAACGGCCCATGTCTATGAACCAAAGAGGCCAGTTCTCCTCACATCGATCTGTAGGCATGCTTGATCCAAGCTCACCTTCAAGTGGATTGACAGTATTTACTTAGGAAAAAATCTCAATACCTGTAGTCCCAACCCCCAAGCCGCACCCCAGCCCCGAAATGTTCAAGCTTAAAAAACTGCAGGGCTACAATCCCTGATAACAAACTGCATGGAGACTTTGAAATCTCGTAAGGTGACATTTTGACTTGTGAGTGATGTCATTTTTCGTACGTACGCTACAGAAAATGAGTGCTACTGTACAGACCTGTGAAACCCACACAAAAAATATTGTTTACTCTGTATCTTCGTAACTTTCATGAATTATTTGAGTATGAATTTACAAGCAAATTTACAAGTGTCATATATTCAAAATAGTTGCTAAGTCTTTGAGGAATTAAAAAAGCTCTATTCTTACAGCAAACCATAGATAATAGAGAAAATCAAGAAGACGTCATATCTTTGGAGGGATAGCAGACCTGAAAAGGACTTTTTTCTCTCTCTTTATAGGTTAAGTCTGGCTATATGTGACAGGTAAGATACAGAGAGCGTAGCTGGTGATGTTTTCACCTGCCAATCGAGGAAGAGCAAGGATATTCACCTCGCCTCACAAAGGATACAAAATCAATGCAGATGTGGCTCTGTGATTAATACTAGAGGCTAATACCTTGCTTTTTTTCCCCCCCAAAACAGCAGCTCTGCAATATGAAGGATCATTTTCTTTCCATATATATGCTATATTTGCACCCTGTTACAAATAATTTGTGATATAACATCATAACAAAAACATAGAAAGAGTTACAATTGAGTTGCATGCCATTATTATAATTCATGTTCATGTAATCAAAATACATTTTCCTTAAAGACTGGGGTTATTACAAGGGTGAAAAAATAACTGAAAAACAAGTTGCAAAGAGTAAAATCTATGAATGGCATATATGATTACAAGACTTTGATATTTTACATGTGCATGTGCACATTAGCTTCTTAAAGCAGCACTTCATATGATGAATGTATTCATGATTATGATAGTGATGACATATTCAAGATAAGTACAGTGAATTATGTCACATTATTGAGGAAGTTCAAAGAAAGCAAGTCGGAAGCTGCTAGAGCAGTCATACAACACGTTCATGTCGATACATATCCTGTTTTCCAACAAACGTTGGAGTCGTAAACATAAAAGCTCATTTCAAAGATGGCTGAAAGATCCTCTCTCTAAACGCAATTGCAGTGGAAGTCCTCGGACAACCACAGCGGAGTGGAGGAAAACTGAATGTGCCTTTAGGTGGTGTAGAGAAAACGTTACACAAAATGACACAGAACCATCCTGAGGTATTTGATCTAATACACGATTTGGCTATGTGTTCTGATTCACATTGCATGGAGTTCATTGAGTGTGTCTGTACAGTATAAAGTTTAGTAACAGGTCTGCAGAACAATGGTCTGGCGTGGTAGTCCTCAATGCGAATAGGGTGTTGATCGTGTTACAGACTGCAAATGAAAACCAATGCTCTAGTTCAGACTTCAAGCTTCACAAGCGGCCCTCATTAAACTTAATGAGTGGATCGCAATAGCGAAGCGAGGCTCCGCCAAACTACAGTAAACAACAGTCTTCGAGAGGGGATGCTCTGATTCGGTTTCACAGTGTACAGTGACAGATGGAAGTTTTGAACGAAATAAATGTGAGACAAACTTCCATCGCAAAAACCTCCCCACAATCTGGAAATGGAAGATCAACACAATATTCCCAGTCGAACAACCTACATACAGATCAAGTTTTCATTGCACAGATGACCACCTCAGCTGTCGAACAAAATCACCTTAATGCAAGTATATCTTCAACCGAAATAAGACAAGAAAAGAAACACACATGCAAAAGAAATATATTCCTGACAGGAATATAGAAGTTCTGTTTATAAAGCAGAGGTGGGCGGTTAACTAATGATTATTGTGCTACCAAATAAGATAGAGAAGAGTCTAAATTCTAAATAGGGATTAGAATGCCAAAAATCCCAAGTCTATAGTAATAAAAGCAAAAATGCAATTGCTGAGTGCCATGGATGAAATACCCTTGCTTGCCTTAAGATCAGGAACAATTCCAGCCACAGTCCATCAGTTACATATACGGTCTTGTCACATGCAACGTGGGGCCAAATACCTGAAACCCCACCCTAGGATCTGCTTCAGTCCACCATAGCTTCAGGTCGGACTTGAAGCGGCACATCTGCACTAGCACTCCAAGTTTTGAGCACACATTAGCCGAGTGTTGGGGATAATTAACAACTTCCATGCTGGATCACATTTTATTGGCTTACACTTGACTAACTCTCTTTCTGCAGATACCTGCCCAGAAGGAATCTTAAAATGCTGAAAACCTCTGGAAAGCTCTCGTATAAGAAGAGCGGTATCTCGGGTACTTTGTAGATGTAGGTGACTGTGGCATTCTAAGTGAGTAAATAGTTCAACTAAACAAAAAAAGCATTAAACATCTGACTCGAGACTAGGTATTTTCTTATATACTCGTCTATTGCTAAACTGTGAAGAGTTGAGAACCCGGGGAGCTGAGTATGCACTAGTCTTGTTGGCTACATAAGGCATTACATGCTCTGAAATGTACATGTCATTGGGTATTCGACCATCCCTGGAACAGTATGAAGTGGTGGACTTCACAGAGGACCTCAGATTGTTCTCGTTCCTAGTTTTGATGGGAGCCAACTGTTTGTAAATATCCGAGGAGCTCCTGCCGTGGACCAGGCGAGTGTCATCTCGTATAGATTGCATGAAGGGGTTGTCCGAGGGGTGATCAGGGTAAAGTGACTTACTACGCTTGCTTTCCTCCAGGTTTCGGTTAAAGAGCATGGACCTGCTGCCGAATAGTTTGTCAGCCTTGATGTTAAACATGTTTGCATAAGGGCTGTCCTCCAGGAAGCGGTCCTTCTCCTTTAGGCTGACGCTCCGCGCCGGCCGGTTCAGGTCAATTTCTTTGGGCTTCTCAAGCATGATATTGTCAAAGGAGTGCTGACGGCTGAGCCTCAGTCTGTTCCTCCTCTGTACGTGTGGCCCATCCGTTTGAGGCCAGTAGTGGCTAAACATGTCATCGTGGTGCATGCCAGGGCTGATCATGGCCTCCTGCAGCAGTTGGTCCTCACTAATGTCATACAGGTTGCCCATGTGGATGCATGCCTCGCACCGGTTATACGGTGAGCGTAGGGCAGCGTAAGGCCCAGTGCTGTAGTTGTTTACCTTAGAAAGACAGCTCCGGCAATGAGTCTGTTTGAACCGGTCGTTGCTTTCATGAGGACTGAGATTCTTCTCCTTCATGCTGTAGTGTTTGTTGTAGACGCTGTCCGGCAGAAGGTCCGAGTCACTATGATGTAGGGGGCTGCTGTTGAGATGGATGATGGGCTGGTCGCATTTCCTGTAATTGTCATTGTGGTCTGAATAAATTTCGCCAAAATCCAAATCGTCAGTTGTCAGGCCTCTGCCTTCCCTGTAGTGCTGTGACTCTGAGTGCAGACTCAGCTCCCGGTCAGAGTCTATGGTGTATATTTTCTCTCGGCCTGCTCCGCCCTGCTTATTTTTTAAGTAGGACAGCTCTACTTCGCTGCAATCCCTAGGGTATTTTGACGTCATCGATCTTTTTTTTAAGTTATCCTTGGACTTCAGGTGCTTGTTATTGTCTGGATCCTTGTAGGAGGTGGCCCTGCTTGAGCAGTCGGAGATATCTGAGTGTGCCGTGTCCTCTGGCAGGTACCTCTGACTCTTCATGGACAAACGGGGGTCTAGGGTATCAGACCCCTGAGTTTGACGCAAAGTATCCACAGATTTCTTCCACAGAGCTCTGGGTTTTGCATTGGTTTGGGCTGTGTCTGCACTCACCGACACCTCTACAGTATTAGGGTTTGATTCATTGAGGGTGAGGGGATGCTGACCTTGGAAGATGTAGTTGTTCAGATGGTCCTTGTGGCGGTTTGCCAGATACGCCTGTAAGTCGCTGGAGTCTCCATAGATGTCCTTTTGGGCATAGCTACGATTGTCAGTGTAGATGAAGTTCCCTTTCTCTGCCATCATGTCCATGATCATGGGGCTCGCCGAATGCATAAACTCACCTCCACGTTTAGGAGAGTTGATCCTGGAGCCACTGAGGTTGGTCATATTAGTCATCTGCTTCGCGGACTTGATAAGCTTAAGCATGTTGGACTGTGGACTGAAGTCCAGGTCAGATGACTTTTTCTTCATGTCGATGTGAACACCATGAATGCAACTCCATATACCCTGTGGAAAAAAGAGTGAATCAAGTCAATATTCATACTAGGGCTGCACGATAAATCGCATGCGATATTTAATGCGCATCTTGTCGGAAAGCCGGTTCTGTAATCAGCGGTAAATTCACATTGAGCAGTATTAACTACACAGAGCCGTTGTTCACTGACGAGCTGCGCAAAAAAATTGCGCGAGTATAAACGTGGTTTTTTCGCAACTCGTCAGTGAACAACGGCTCTGTGTAGTTAATGCTGCTCAATGTGAAAGCCCGCAGGTGATGGAGATTTACCGCTGATTACAGAACCGGCTTTTCTGACAAGATGCACGTTAAATATCGCATGCGATTTATCGTGCAGCCCTAATTCATACATTAACCATGATGTCTGTGACTTGCAAATGTACCCATCAGTGTGATCAAAGAGCACTTATGAAGTTTTTAATTAGGGCATAGATAAAAGCCAGTGACACAGATGTCTTCAAATTTAGAAACAAATTACCAAGGGGTTTATTTTGAAAGGCACATTTTCTTTAAAAATTATAATTTTCTCTTAATATCTCTATGAATCTCTTTTCCTCAGTAAACACTTACATCAGTTATGCTTGAGATCTCCAACACCAGCATTTCATTACCTTAAAGATGCTAATCAGAGGCACCATATTCTCACACTGACAGCATGTACACAAACCCATCAGGGTTCAAAACTAAACAAAAACATACTGAGCTTTTGGCTGTGCTAGAGATCATGCTGTCAAAACAGACTGCTGCACTGTCATTTTAAGCTCCCTGGCCATGGAACAAGTGGTCGAAAATCAAATTTCTGACAAACTTTTTCTTTCAAACACTGCCCATGTCAGGCTAAAGAATGAGCTCAAATGCTAACTGGATTACCACTGACACTCAGAATTAAGATATTGGCTGTCCCTACTGTCAAGCCTGATTCAGCAAACACCAAAACCAGGGGTCTTTAACAGTGGGTTCACAACCCCTAGGTGGTCTATTGCGGTAATACGGGGTGTCAGCCAATTATTACTTGCTCTCAAAATAATTGGTGCCTCATTTGTCCCTATTTTTATATAATTTTTTGCCTTTCATACTAATTTATAAGCATATGATTACAGACCGGGCTTAAAATGCACTAAATATATTTTATACATGTAACAGGGAATCCTGCCCTGATTTTCTCATTTTATGTCCAGGTATGGATGATTGTATGAACAGAAGCTTACCCTGCTGATGGAGAAGAGCAGGCCAGGTTTGCCTGAGCAGATGCCAGTGAAGCAGTATCTGAGTCTCCAGTAGAACAGGTGCTCCCAGACAAAGGTAATGAGGCTGAGACCCATGGCAGTCGCCAGCATGTAGAACACTCCAGCCATGTTGTCCACATCCAGCTGGCTGCTCATTACCTCGTTTTTCTCATTGTGGCAGATCCCAGTCAGCCATTGAGCCTCCAACTCCTCCATCTCACCTGAGGAGAGACACACACGCACACGCCCAGGCCCACGTCATCAATCTCCATTTCATGTACACATTAGTGGGCCGCACTACTACCGTCCAAAGACATATCCTCCTGTTCCAGAACTCTCCATGCCCTAACATGTCAAAGTGAGAATCAGTAAAATTATACACTCAAGCTTTAGCCATATGTTAGCACCATCTGAGACTTTTTTCTCTTTCTCAACAAGGTGCAGCTGCCAGGAGAATAATTCTGTCAGTTTTCATGCTGGCGTATAGCACTACTGTGAAGCACAGCATATAGTATGGAGAGAGAAAAATACTGCAGATATCAAGGAAGAACCTTGAAATAAAAGTATGCTAAATAATTTAACAGATGGACATTGCTGCATGAACACAACACATTCTAGTTCTGGCTTCAATGCACAGCATAAAAACGCTTTAGGGTAGACATATACATTTATTCATAAAGCAAAAGCTGTTCCTGTAGCTCAGTGGTAGAGCACTGCATTAGCAGCGCAAAAGGTTGTGGATTCGATTTCCAGGGAACACACATACTGGTAAAAAATGTATAACCTGAATGCACTGTAAGTCCCTTTGGATAAAAGCTTCTGCTAAATGCATAAATTATTATATTAATTAATTATTATTATTAGAAGCTTTTATTGAAAGCAACTTACAAATAAGGAACAGACATATTTTCAACATAGAGACAGTGGCACACATAAATATGAATATGAATCATTAACACATAATGTGCCCATGTTTTCTTAGGGGCAAAGATTTAAGGATGTCCTGTTTTTCACCCTTCTTTTTTGTTTTTGTTTTTTTGCACTATTACTGAGACAAATTTAATTAATATTGAAAATAACAACAATTGTAATAATTTAAAATAATGTTCATGTTCTTTTTTTTTTTAATAATCATCAAATAATAATAATAATTTTTAATAATGAAAATCTTATTTAATTAAATATTATAAATACTATTGTTGTGACTGTTCATAGGGCACTTTCAGACCATCCAGGTCAAAACCTGGAATGGTGTGATTCACTACCTGCATATGTATATAAATATACATGTTTAATAATATATTCAATCCTTACAGTACTATGTTGGGGACTCCATGGAGCGAGTTTATACATCTCTCAAACTGTTTTCTCTAACATGCACAGCATTCTGGACTGCTGCCAGGCATGCAAGCACTTACCATCTCCAATAATAGCCAGAATGGCCAGATCCACCGGGCGCTTCCAGGCCGACCCTTTCTGCAGGGCGATGCCATAGCCAGTGGTAGCAAAGATGTAGCCACTACCAATGGTCACTAGTTTACACCCCTCATCCCTACCGGCCATGTAGTTCAGCACAGCTGCGTCATATATGAAGGCATCCAGTTTGCTGGTGAAAAGAAAAAGCACAGAACACTATTCAGATGGCAAATAGAAAGGTTAAATGTTCTGAGTCATTCTCATGCCTTAACACCACTGCCATGTCACCAAAAGCATCGAATGAATCATAACACATTTTAACTTTACAGCAATGAGGCAGACGCAGGGGCACAAGTTTAAGGTGAGAGACAGCACTGGGTGCAATCACACCAGAAGCAGTGGAGCGAAAAACAGCACAATAAAAGCTATTTAATTGACTTTGGCCTAATGTTTTATGCCAGGGGTTGTCAAACTGGTGTCTGCAAGAGGGATTAGAACATTTGAGATTTTTTTATTTATTATTTACAAAATACATTTCAATAGTAATAAATAAAAAGGCTGCATACTTCACAGAATTGTTTGGTTTTATCTTGACATTGTTGTCTTTAACTTGCTCATTGGTGCTTGTGAGGCACAATTCTAGTAATGCTCTTCTCTTTAATGCTTCTTTGGAATAATATTTGTTCTGAACAGCGCAGTAAATTTGAATAAAAAATTAATCACATTATGTAAAAACACAGTATGTACAGTATTAACTATATAAATATATAATTATTTTAGTCCGGATTACATTTTGTTTTATTATTTTATTTTATTTTATGAAAACAATTTTTAATAGTTTTAATTTTAGCTACCAGTAACAATACTGGGAACAAACTGAAATGTAATATTATAAACTCAACTCCACCTCCCCCATAATGGTCACAGCTGAAAGGAGGATTGTGAGTCAAAGCACAAAAGAAACATAAAAGAGCATTTCCTTTCTTTTGTGTCTTTTATTTTTTATTTTTTTTATCATGCTAAACCATAGATAGATAAAACCTCAGTTGTAACATAAGGAAGTTTATGCTTCTTCATTAGACAGCCATCATATGACCAGCTCATGACAAAAATCACAGATGATCTCTGAAATTTGTCATAAACTGCAAAAACGTGACAAAAATCGCACTATGTGCACCCAACTTTAGACCCCACCTACAAACTGACATTTGGAGCCAAGGTGGGCTGCTTGTCAAACTCAATCTCTCTGTTGGAATAGCCTTTGTCTAAGACTCATTAGTCTGGTTGTCTGACATTTTCAAGAATGTCAAATGTAACTTAGGGATCACGCTGACATCCAGTAGATTTGTTCAATTATTCTTTTGTAATGGTGGATCTGCAGTATGTGTAATGATATGCCGAGCTGCGAGAAATGATGCAATGCACTTCCAAAGGAAATCATCTACACTGTAAAAAATTATTGTGATTTTAACAGTAAAAGACTGTAAAAATGCTACAGTAAAAACCTGTTAACTGGTTAGCAGTAAGTTTCCATACTATATTCGGTGAATAAATGTAATTACATTTAATGTAATTTTACAGTAAAATACTGATAAAAATACGTTTTTTGGAAGTGAAAAAAATCAGTCATTGTATAATTTACAGTGACAAACCGTAAATTGACACTTGCAGAATTCCCTGCATGACACTTCATATTTGATGTTTTTTTTGTTGAAATACCATGTTTCTTCTTAGATTTTTCTTACCAGTTGTGTACATTAGGGTTTAATCTTACATCTAAAGTTGTTAAATTAATGTTTATTGCATTATTTCAGTATCATGTGTGTCACCATGATGGGGTTTAGTGTTTGTGTGAATGACAATGTGCACCTTCTATATATAAGTATTGCCCTCCTCAGCTCGTAGAAAAGCTGTTTGTGATGAGCTTTGGTTCATCATGTGCCTTTCTCATCACCACCAGTTTTTGGTGGTTATCAGTGCATTACAATGATTCAAAACAGATATTTGTACTTCAATATGTTGGTTTATTAACATTACATCAGTTAATGAAATACGGTATTTTGTTGTGAATTTAAGTTAAGTCTGTAAAACCTAAAATGTTGCTACCATATTTTTTACGGTGACGATGTATTTTTTACCACAGCTACCGGTATTTTACCTTAAATGTCACAGATTTTTTTTTGAGTGTACGCTTTATTAATATACTGTAAGGTAATTTAATATTGTGCATGTGCTGTACCCATCTGCAAATATACAACGACACAGTCTTGCTGCAGTTCAGAGTGATAATGAAAGCTGTTTAATAACACTCACTGCTGATCTACTGCTTTTCTTTCACTGTACCTTATAATACTCAGATTTTATGAATTATATGAAGCTGAACTGTCTTAGTAAAATTGTCAGAAAATAAACTATGGCCATTTGTTCATCATTGA
The DNA here is from genome assembly GCF_001515645.1 of Sinocyclocheilus grahami. Classification (NCBI taxonomy): domain Eukaryota; kingdom Metazoa; phylum Chordata; class Actinopteri; order Cypriniformes; family Cyprinidae; genus Sinocyclocheilus; species Sinocyclocheilus grahami. The sequence continues at coordinate 914,326 of NW_015505309.1, read as the reverse complement.
TTTTTATCATATTCATTAACCAAAAACTGCACAAACTTCCTTGTGTTAGAACCGAGGTTTTATTTATCTAGAGATAAGCATGATAAAAAAAAACACAATGACCCACGATGCTCCTTTAATTCGGCTGTGACTATGATGGTGGAGGACTTTATAATGTTCAGTTTATAATACATTTCAGTCTGTTCACAGTGTGGTTATTGTTAACTAGTTAAGTACTTTTTTTTTTTTTTAACTTACATTAAAACATACACTTAAAAAATTGGTGTTGAAGTAAAACGCAGAAATCTGAATAAAAATCTTTAAAAAAAAACTACAAAAATGACAAAGGCACGTAACAAAATTATTACAACTTTTTGAATTTGAAATATAATACTAAAATAGCTGTCTGTTCCTCAGACAAAGCTATCGTATGATTTTTAAAGACATTTTGTAGCTTGATGATGGCCTGTATATTCTTTTGTTTTTGTGTTTGTACTGTTTGTGTTCCACTTAAGAAAGAAAGCCATACATACATATGGAGCAACATAAAAATGAGTAAATAATAACAAAATCATAATTTTGGGGTTAACTATCCCTTTTATGATAACTATGCCATTTTAATGAAGCACGGCCAGCATTCAGTGTAAGGCAATTATATGCCACCAAAAACAATGACTCATTCACTATTTCACCCATTCTGCTCAGACTGACAGGATAAACACAGTGAGAGTGTGCTATACATACCCAGTCTTCAAGCTGACCAGCGCATCGTTCACCCCGGACTGATGGTACTTCACCATGTACTGGTGCATGTCAGGGTAATTCTTACGGATGTTCCTCTCTGTGCTGCCGTTTGGAACCGTTCCAAAGCGGAAAGGAGGGGAGTAGGAGTAGGGACTCTGAAACTGCAAAGTCAAAAAACAAAATAAACCATCAATAAAAGCACAGCAGGAAATAAAATGCTTCCATGGCAATAAATACAAATGAAAAAAAAAACAGAACATTGAGTTTTATCACTCACACTCTTAAAATGACTGCCTCTAATAAGAACTAAAAAGTGTTTTACAACCCAAATATTTTGAAGTTTACAAAGAACTTTTCATTCTCCAGTACTTTGGAAAACCTACATAAAGAAACCATATTGTACAGTAACAATAAGAACTTTTTTAATCTCGAAAAGAGCAAAAGACAACTTAACAATCCTCTAGTTTTGATAAGAAATACTTTGAAGAACCTTTATGTGCACATGACGTTTAAAACTCATATTCAACATCGTGAAACATCTTGTACGAGTTAATTTTACACTAAATGGAGTATTAAAGAAATGTTTGAGAGGAGTTTGTTAATCTAATCCTGTCAATCATGATGCAAGTTTTTTATGAACAGCTGCTTACTTTTGAAAATTCAAGTTCTTTATTAGCATCTTTGCTTCCATGAAGAAACTTTAACATGCATAGGACCTTTAGATTGCACAAAAGATTCCTTACAGTGGGAAAAGGTTTTTAGGTTGTTAAAATGTTCTTCACACTAAGAAAAAATAATGGTTCTTTTAAGAACTTCCTTCTTTGAGGAACCCAGAATGGCATTGCTACAAAAAAAAAGTTTCGGATCTTTTATTTTAATCTTAAAGAGTGTACCGTGACAATTCTTTTGGCATAATTTTGATTAAATGTATCACTAATTTCATTAATATGTAGTCCAGGTGGGTATTTAGGGCCCGAGTTGGATCTAAGTTAATATGTTCTTGATAAGGGCCTAACATCATAGGACTAAGCCCGGCAGTTTTGCTAAAGAATCTATTTTTATCTTTTCTTTAGACTCCATTCTGCATCACTCATATGACCAATCTGCCAAAGAAAAGAAGCACTTTGCCAGTAGACTGGACATGTGTTTGAATGTGTTTCTTTGTTGACTATTTGACCAGAGTTGTGGCTCTTTAATGTGGGGTTTGCTATGATGTGCAGACTGTGCTATGAGTGCAGGACCGGGGCTTTTATTTTTTATTGCATTGGACGAACCATATGCATTTGCTTAAGTGTTTTAGCATACATGCTAATTTTCAACACCTGTCCATGGGAGGCTTTAAAAAAAACAGTATCAAACACTTCGTCTTAAGCTATTTCCTCTTGCTCTTCATATCTTCTTCTTCCTCAAGCCCATATAATACATTAATTCAACTATCCTCTCGACTTTTATTTTAGAGAACTGACATTGCCTATCTTATTATACTATTTATTCTCTATTACATGCCAAACAGTGCCCTTTTTGTCTGGAACAAGTAGCTAAGGAGCTCTTCTCAAGCCAGACTACACCTGCTGCTCTCATCTTGCCTCTGCACCCTTTCAAAGTTCTTGACTCGGTAAGGTTATTTATTTTCACCGGGCAACTATATTTCAAGTAATTCAACACTTAAATAACAGCCCCCGAATAGGCAACAAAAAAAACTATTTGGGGAATCAGGAAAAATACACACTCATACACACACTCCTATCTGGACTTGTATAGAAGTACGACTCTCTGTATTCTGGAGATGAAATTTTACATTACAACACTCTACACCAATCACAAATGCTGACCTTACAGTAAAACACCAACAAAAAGTCCCATGACAGCTGAACAAGACAAATGATTCTACTTTAATAGAGCTCACCACTACAAAAGAGAGTTCACAATCTATGTGAAACAGCTTTAGGCTTTGTTTTATTTGTGATTGAAAAGATTATTTTCAAACAGGATATTTTATACTTGCCAGGACGGGCTAGTAGTTCAGATTTTTACTTGTTTTGCAATCATTTTGACTAGCTCCCACACAAAAAATATATTTATTTTTTTATATCATATATCATATCATATCATATCATATCATATCATATTTTGATAAAAGGCACTGTGTAGTCAGTAGTCCGTATTCTTCTGTTTTCTCTTCACATACCAGTTCTGCAATACAATGCAATGCATAGTCCTTTTTAAAGCTTCCAAGCATCCAAATTATTTCAAAGAAGGCTCAACCTCATCGTCATCCAACACTCACAGCAGCATGCTGGTGTGGTGCAGGATTCTTGTGCATTCTCTGCCTGAAATAAATACTAATCAGTTGTGAAGTCTTTGTTTTCATGTAAAGGAGGAGCACTCATTAGACTCGGATACGAGCCTCATGAACAAAATATCCAGCGCCCGACATAACTTCAAGCCTGCAAAGTAAACAGTCTAGACTGCAGTAAATACCCAGCAGAGACTGCAACGTCTTACCACAGGTCAAACTACTTTGTTGTGGTATTACAGGATCAAAACCACTGTGTTGCCACCAGTGGCATAGCTTTCATTAGATCTTTGGGAGACACACACACACACTTTGTCACATAATCTAGCAATAAATATACTTACATGACCTAAAGGTAAACTGCATTAAGAATGTGAATATTAAATATATATATATATATATAATAAATAAATCTATACACTACTGTTCAAAAGTTTGGGGTCGGTAGATATTTTAATGTTTCTAATGTCTCTTTTATTCTCAACAAGGCTGTTTTTTATTTGATCAAAAATACAGAAATAAAATTAATATTGTGAAATATTTTTTAAATTTAAAATAACTATTTTCTATTTTAATATATTTTCAAATGTAACTTATTCCTTTACTGGTAAAGCTAAAATTTAAGCATTATTACTCCAGTCTTCAGTGTCACATGATCCTTCAGAAATCATCCTAATATGCTGATTTGGTGCTCAAGAAACATTTCCTATTATTATTCTAAATGTTGAAAACAGTTGTGATACTTGATATTTTTGTGCAAATCGTGATGCATCTTTTTCAGGAATCTTTGATGAATAGACATTAATTTCGATAAAACTTCAAATATTTAAAATATAAACGTTTTTACTCTCAATTTCGATAAATTTATTGCATTCTTGCTGAATAAAATTTTTAATTTCTTTAAAAAAATACATAGTCCATTTGTATACAAAAAAATCAAAATTACATTTGAACGCTATAGTGTATAAATATTGTTTTACCTTATTGTCGCTTAGACCTGTCACTTGGTCCACAAATTCCTCCTGGATCATGAAGGCAGCCAGGTTGGCAGTGTAACTGGCCAGGAAGATGACAGCGAAGAAAGCCCAGATGGACACTATGAATTTACTGGTGGAGCCTTTAGGGTTTTGCACAGGCACAGAGTTGTTAAATACCAGGCCCCACAACAGCCACACTGCTTTCCCCATGGTGAAGGATGGTCCGTGAGGGTCTGCGGAAGATGCATTTTCAATAACATCCTTCATTTATGTCTTTCTCGGTGCTTTAATTTTGGAAATAACATTATCTCCCCTCTGCACGGTCATTAGAGTACTTGCACAGAATAAAGCCAACATACAGCACCCTACTGCTCAGCTGTTAATCTTCATATTCTTGAATAGCTCATCAGCCTTTTGTTTTCATATAAGCGGGACTGAATGCTAGAGTTCACCATGAAACATTAGGATAAATATACAGAAGCTAGAAACGGTTCCTTTGTAAGGTGGGTATAGAAATTGACAGTTGATTTATCTTTAGATTGCTTTGACGTGCCTCCTTTTTGAAAAAGGACAACTCGAAGCTTTAAACGAGTCATCTAACAAGAGAAGAAATGCTTTTTAGTGCCACATAACAAAGGCACTCCAAATGAGGCTACATGAATTCAATCTGATCCACTTGAATCAAATGAAAATGAATTGAACTTTATTGAACTAACTCGGAGCCTGAAACCACTCAGTGCCGAACACAGTGAAATTAAGTATAAATTAAGCCTTTATGTTTCGCAAAAGAACAGGGGGTTTGTGGTCCAGATGTGAGACACTCTATCAGAGCAGGGCAAGGATTTTCAAGTGTGCCTGAAACTGAAAGACCGACTGCATTGCAGGGGAAACAGAGGAGGAACCGTGAAGGGAGGGAGTGAGTAGCTGAGAGTGCTAGTAACGTACCTTTGCCCTGAGCGAGGTTCCTGTTGAAGCCCAGGGGGCTGATGTACTCAAACATGAAGACAGCCATTGCAGTCACCAGCAGCAGCATCACAAACATCATTATCCACACAGACGCGCTGAAAGGCTCTGCGGCGAAGGAGGAGCGAGAGACAGGTAGATCAGGGAAAAAAGTCACAGTCAATGACTATCATCCAGGCATTCTGCTTGATGTGTGACTATAGACAAGCTGAAGAGATTAAAGAGCTATACCGTGGGAAGCAAATGCGAAAGTGTCCATTGGGGAAGTTTCTCAGACCCTGTAATTATTGGCCTTATGCTAATTAAATAATGGCTTGCTGATCTAGTGCCATCAAGCATATGAATCTAAAAGCGGCCCACTTCAGCGGATTTGTGGGCGACTCTATCGGCCTGTCGGATCTGCAGTTTGTTTGGTGGGAAGACTTCAATATTTTGACAGGTGGAAATACGACTAGCCCCTCACGATCGTCAAGAAAGCGGCTGCTATGCCCTGCAGATAGTTACCTAAAAACGCTGATGGAGAGACGGTTCCGTTGCTACGGGATACCATCACACTAATCCCTGTTTCCACGAAGGGGACGGAGAAATCGATGGCCTCTGAGCGCTCCTCATTGATTGTCAGGGAGCCCACGGCCATGACTGCTTTTTTGTACACCACCTGCGGAAGGAGAAGAGACGACACGGAGGTTTAGTCAAAAGCTGCAAAGTTTATACAGAACACCTGGGACATTTCAATTAATTTTGCAGCCAAATGAAACCTGAGTTCCAGCATTTCACTCTCTCTGAATCCAAATTGAACAAATATCTAGATCCTTTCCCCAATTTCACATTTGATTGCTATCAGGCTTTGACTGTTACAAAATTACCAGTGGAGAGCGCGCGAGAGAAGGAGAAGCGCAATGCGCTTCTGTGAACAAAACTTTATTCAATCTAACCTTTGTTTAGCTGCGTAAATGGAAAAGCAGCGTTCGATAACAAATCGCATCGTCAGATTTGACTATTGAAATCTTCTCACCTCTCCCACCATGCCGTTCCACATGTTGTTGATCTTCTTCCCGTGCTTCCCGTTGGTCACTAGATAAAGGTCATAGGTGAACTTCACATTCCGAGCGATTTTCTTGAGGATGTCAATGCAGAAGCCTTTGCAGCACTTTTTAATGTATGTTCCTCCTCCCTCAGTGGTGTTGCTGATGGATAGAGCACATTAATCACAGTTCAACTTAAAGCAGAATATCTGAATCATGATGTCAGGACCATTTCAAGCTTAGCTGACTGATGCATTTTCTGGATTGTTCCATGCATAGGGAGAGATATGGCAGTATTGCAAGTTTTGTGCTTTAAATATGGGAATGAATGCCTAAATTATTCCAATGTCTTAGTCAGTAAGATTTTTTTTAAAGAAATAAATACTTTTATTCGGCAAGGATGCATTAAATTGATTAAAAGTGAAAGGAAAAACTTACATTGTTTCTAAAAATTTCTATTTCAACTAAATGTTGTTCTATATTAATCGAAGAATACTGAAAAATGTATCACTGTTTCCACAAAAATATTAGTATACTACAACTGTATAGTACAACTGTTTTCAACATTGACAATAATGTTTCTTGAGCACTAAATCAGCATATTAGACTGATTTCTGAAGGATCATGTAGACTGGAGTAATGGCTTCTAAAAATTCAGCTTGGCCATCACAGAAATAAATTAAATTTTAAAGTATATTCAAACAGAATTTTTTTTTACTTTACATTGTAATAAAATTTCAAAATATTGCTGTTTTTGCTGTATCAAATAAATGCAGTCTGGCGAGCATAAGAGGCTTCTTTCAAAAAAATTTAAAAATCATACCGACCTCAACATTTGGTAATGAAGATGGAAACTTTAACCTATTTGATGAAAGAAATGTTAATGACCACAAACACTTATCAGTAAACTAAAACTTACAGAATGACATTTTGGCATTTTTAAACAATGTGCTCTCTCTGGACCGTAATGTATGAATTTGACAGATTTAAATGTATATTTATTGTCACAACCTAAATATTTGGGGAATTAATCTGAGCACTTGTGATCAGATGTTAGAGTCTTTGATTTCATGACTACATATATCACACAATATGTCAGAGTGTAAGTTCATGTTCGTAAATCACAAAAATAAGGTTAAGCACAAATATTGAAATTATATATTATATTTTATATATTATATTTTAACATTTTAATCTCACCAGAAACATAGACCTCCTTTAGTGCAGTTACTATACAGTGTGTGAACTTCATGTGAATTTCAGTGCATGTACACAATAACCAATCATGTGTGAACAGAGCGGGATTAAGCACTCAGAAGAGGAGTCACAATTGTATTTAGCTGTAGTGTGTCTAAATCATATTTTGGACAGCAGCCTGCTTGTGCAGACCATTCACTAGCTGGGATTACAGTACAGTAGGTATAGTGTGCTGAAGCATGAACGATAAAGCCTTTCGCTGCCGGCAGTGAAGAAATTTCTTAATTACAATGAATAGTAGGGCTTTCCCTTGAGAGCCTCTCAGGGAGCCATCAACGGAGTGCCAAACCTCTGGTGAAAATTGCAGTCGGCTGGAGATTTCTGATGCCTCATAAAGACCACCGTCAATCTGTGCCGACTTAATTGCAGAGGGGTTTCTGTTTTCCCGAGCGAGGAGGAAGACAATTCTATTTACAGGGCAATCAATATGATTATTTCATTTGGACTGGGGGAGAATGTCCTGTTTTTTTAGTTTTTTACACATAGTCAGGAGGGGTTGACTGGAGTAGAACCTGCACAACTCCAGTTTACAGTACATCAAGTGTTTATACACTCAACTTTATTTCTCAGCAGAATTTATCCTAGGGTACTACCTCACCCAAACAAAAGTCCTGTTTATACATGGTATTAAAATCTGGGTGATCCAATCCCAAGCAGTTAGCCAGATACATTAATGTTTAACTGGCAAGGACTAGGAGTGGCACTTATTATCAAATGTACCAATTTATTTAATTATAATTTAATTAATTACCAATTTTATTAACTTAAGAATAAAAACGTAAATAAACAAATCATTTTATTTGTACATTTATTTTATTCTTTATTGTTACATTTAACTACATAATACCAGATGAGCTGCTGTTCACACATTATCACATTTATCTCTGACAAAGGTCAGTCAGAGTCTTAGATTGTCTGTCTGTCAGATTGGGCAAAAAAGTCTTCACATATAAATATAGTTATTTTGTTATTTTGGGGGCAAGTGTTTATACACTCAACTTTATTTCTCAGCAGAATTTATCCTAGGGTACTACCTCACCCAAACAAAAGTCCTGTTTATACATGGTATTAAAATCTGGGTGATCCAATCCCAAGCAGTTAGCCAGATACATTAATGTTTAACTGGCAAGGACTAGGAGTGGCACTTATTATCAAATGTACCAATTTATTTAATTATAATTTAATTAATTACCAATTTTATTAACTTAAGAATAAAAACGTAAATAAACAAATCATTTTATTTTTACATTTATTTTATTCTTTATTGTTACATTTAACTACATTTTTTAAACAAGATTTAGATGTAAAAAAGTGATAAATACGTCTATTTGCCTATTTATTTGCCAACATATGATTTATTCAACTTTTAATTTTTTAATTGTTAAAGAATATATTTATATTATTATACATTTTAAAATTTTTTATTACAATAGAAATGTAAATAAATAGATCACTTTCCTTAGGTCAACTTTACTAATGTCAAATGAATAAAGAAAAACATTTGGCAAAGAGACAAACAAATGCAATGTAAATGTTGCAATTAAAAATGACTTATGAATTTTTTTCTTTATTGTTAAATTTAATTACATATTTAAACAACAATTAGATCAACAGTTTTAAATGTCCATTTTGTTTATTTTATTTTGTTGCCAAATCAAAATTTGATTTATTTATTCAGAGTTGTGCATATTTTTCATATGCAGAGATCCTTACACTGAGTCAGGAATGCGCAAAACTTTTGGTTTTGTCCAAGACAGTTTACAGAACACTTATTACAGGGACAATCCCCCTGGAGTAGCCTGGGGGGTAAGTGCTTTGCTCAAGGGCAAAATGGCAGTGGTTAATGAACTGTCCCTTGTTGGGTTTAAACCTACAACCTTTTGGTTAACAGGATCCTTAACTACAAGTCTGCACAACATGCACTCTGGTGAAGGCATGTTCTGGACATAATTATGAGAGACTGGTATGAATATAGAACACTCTCCAATTAGCAAACAGTTGTTCAAAGCAGCTAAGCTTGTAGAGAAAAGTGTACTTTAGTAAAGAAAAAAATGACAGGGTTGCAGACAGGACAAAGCTGCGTTAGTAATCACGCCACCATCTGTGAGTGGAGCATATCCACTGCAGAGATCAGACAGACAACACTTAAATTAGCAAAGCCACCTGGGAACCTCATTTAACTTTTAGATTGAAGCTAATTAAGACTCGGCTCTCTATGTTCTTTAAACAGATCATCAATAAGAAAAAAAACACTTATGAGTATACTTTGTCTCCACAGATTGCTCCCATGGACGCCAATTCCTTCTTCTCAATGCAACCTATTTTTTGCTATCGCCATGTATTTGATGTAGTCCCGATGTAGCCCCAGATGTAGTCTTCATGCAACACCGATAAATATTTTTTTCAGAGACCTCCCATTACTTATTACAGTATTCAGTGGCACATGATCCTTCAGAAATCATTTTAATATGCTGATTTGTTGCTTAATAAATATTTCTTATTATTATCAATGTTGAAAACAATTGTGGCACTTAATGTTTTTGTGGAAACAGTGACACATTTTATTTCAGAATTCTTTGATAAATAGAAAATAAAAAAACAGCATTTATAAGAAATATTTTGTTTTGTAACAACATAAAAGTCTTTATTGGCAGTTTTGATTAATTTAAACTGTTATATACTGTGATATACTGTAGGGCTGCACGATTATGACAAAAATCATAATTGTCAATTATTCCCTTGAAATTGTAATTGCGATTATTAATTACGATTATCACAATTTACATTGAATGATGTTTATACCACTGTTTTATGCAACTGCATGCCGTATTTTTATATGAAAATAAACAAGCTGAAAACACTCTAACTGAAAAACTTTTAGTGCTTTTCTATAGTATTAAGCCTCAAATGTCAACTATACATCGGATTGGTTTCTTCTTTAAATGATAAAAAAGTACAAATATGAATGGTATTATAATGTTATACTAAAACTAAAATTAAAATAATGGGAAAAACCCTTAAGACAAAAAACGCATCTTAAGCGTGCAGAATAAATTAAGTGGACTTTGAACAATTAATTGCCGCTTTGAACAATTACGTAATTGTGGCCTCCATAATTGTAATCGCGATTAATTCAATTAATTGTGCAGCCCTAATATACTGTTTATATCAGTGACAGATGAGCTTTCAAATAAGTAAGAAATCTTCTATTGCTTTTACCATAAACATTCTGTTTAATGTGATTATGGCTCAGTTAAGTTGACTGAGTAATTTTATGATAAAAGCAAGCAGATAAGGAACCAATAAAGTTAGGCTGAGAGAGAGAGACAGAGAAAGAGAGGCAGGTCTATCTCAGGGAGGACCGGACTATATATCCTGCCAGTGTCTTTGCATGCCTCAGTAATTTCTTCCTCCCTTTCCTCTTCCTCTAAATAGGCATAATGCTTGAAATTGGATTGTGCCAATGAAGGAACACAACAGAGAGACACAATGAATTCCCCCGGCTCCTGCAGAGGCTCTATTCAAACTATTCAAAAGGCAGAATCCATATTATTACAGAGTCTTCCTCCCATTTTGATACCCAGCGGCAATAAGAGGGGCTCCCTTATGTCACCAGACCACTTCCTCGCTGCCTTTACTATACCAATTACATTCTTATGTAGACACACTGTCTGTTTGTTTCTTCTTTTAGAGATTTTTTTTTATATGGCAGGCAATTCTGATCCCTTGCCCAGACAACACACAGTGTGAAAATCTAGGAGTTAAATCTAAGAGGTAAAAGTTGGAGGTGATAGTCTGAGCTGATAGAGTTGACAACAGGCTTCAGATATCTGAATTCTGCCATTTGCTTTTAAAGTACAAATATCTCAGTGACTCATCAGAGTGATCTTGAATTGTGTGCATCTGTTTGTGTGTGTGTGTGTGTTGGTCACTGAAGCATGTTTCCTCTGTGTCTGCAGCTTGTCAAGCTGGCACTGCATCAGTTTCTGCATCTACAGACCTCAGTGGCAGCTAAAGTAGAGGGTAAAACAACAGCTGAGGATACCAGATGAGCTGCTGTTCACACATTATCACATTTATCTCTGACAAAGGTCAGTCAGAGTCTTAGATTGTCTGTCTGTCAGATTGGGCAAAAAAGTCTTCACATATAAATATAGTTATTTTGTTAAGCACTGGCCTGTTTGCAAGTGGACATGTGTGGCATCCATGTATCCTCTCGTGTGTTTGTGTGTTTTCTCAGTTCTTTGATGAGACTAATCTTCATGCATACAGGGCAAGCTGTGGTGATCCTATGAGATCATATATTCTTTGCCCTATTTAGCAGTGTAAAAAAATCCAATAAAAGCGTTTCTTCACATGGGCAGTTTTCACACTCTGTGTTAATCATGGCTCACAGATCACAACAACTTTTATGACTGTGCCTTTTTTTAATAAACTCAAACATGTAAACTACTGTTCATAAGTCTGGGGTCTGTACAATTTTAAAAAAAGATAATAAGAATAATTTTATTCAGCATTAATTTGATCAAAAGTGGCAGTGAAGACAAACTGTTTTCAGCATTGATAAGAAATGTTTCTTCAGCATCGAATCAGCATATAAGAATGATTTTTGAAGGATCATGTGACACTAAAGACTGAAGTAATGACTGCTGATAAATCAGCTTTGCCATTACAAGAATATATTAACAATATTTCATAATTTTACTGTTTTTACTGTAACTTTAGAAAAAGCATTTTTTATTTTAGAAAATTTATTTTTTAGAAAAACCTTTGAGTCTCCCTTGGACTATAAGCACCTAAAACTCAGTTAACACCTGTAAAATTCCAATCTAGTGTCAAGCGGACAGTAACACACTATAATACTTATTGATGTACAGTATGTAGTCATGCAATCAACAACCCTCCACATATATCAAACATTCTTTAAGAGTGCTCTAACATCACTCTACGCACCTCTCTAGGGTCAGAAAGTCAAACATCCATCGGTTTGAGAGTGATTCTTTCAGGAGATGTGTGAGTGATAGAGAAGTTGAGCAGCAAGCCTTACTCTTTGATGTGTTTGCGGCAGGGCACAGAGTTTCTCATGCAGGTGCCTGTCAGGCGCTCCACATTCTCCACAATGACAAAAGGCTTCTCCTCTAGAGTTACAATGGTCAGGTGATTGTCGTCTGTCTCCGCATCACCAAAAGAGTTGAAGCGAGGCCACACAGGATATTTCAAAGTCAAACTCTGGTTCTCCCATTTGCCCATCTGGAAATGAATTGAAAAGAGGAGTGTCACATTACTGCTCAATAGCTTACTAGCATTATTCTTTTACTTGCAATATTGCCAACACATCAATGTACACAATAACATCAGTGACAGAAAGAAAAAAACCCGGAAAGATTAAAAAATAGGTGCTCATGATTGTAATGAAATTGTAAAAAAAAATCAAACTAAAATTAAAATAATATTAATAAAAAATACTGAAAACTATTTTAAGTGTGAAATGTGAAAATTTAAAAAGTGTGAATGTGAAATAAGTTCTTCAAATTATTTCACACATTTATAATAGTGAAAGAGAAGGTGTGACTCTGTCTCAACCTCACCAGTGTCACACTAACACAGATTTGCTTTTCCTTTGGATGCCATTTTTGTCTGTGTCTGTCTTCTATGGCTAGACTGTGATCACTAAGCATGTATTTGCTGAGGATCGTCTCTGCTTTGTGTCTTTCGCTCTGTCTCTCTCTCTCAGTCCCAGAGAGCAAGGTGTGGGGATAAAGCAATGCTTCAGAGCAAATCATATCAGATCCACCGATGCCAGGCAAACACATTCATCAAACAGTGCCACATAACACAGTCCCTGTGTCTGAATATGCAAAAATACACAAAAACAAAGATGTGACATGAAAAAGATCAAATAAATTTCTACAGTATGTTGTTTAAAAAAATAAAACATAGTTTACAATTTTAAATAAATAAACAAACAAACTTAATACACAAAAATACAGGGACAGGAAAAAGATAAAATAAAATAAATTGTAACAGTGTATACAGTATGTGGTATAATGTTACAATTTAACATTGTTAAAAAAAGAAATAAATAAAAAGATGTAAATAAACAAATAAAACAAATCAAATAGTTCCACATAACACAGTCCTTACACACACACACACAGACACACACACACAAAGAGTAAGGAAATGCCAGTAAATCATAAAATTGTGCAGTATGCTTTTTTAAATAAAGTAATAAAGAAATGTAATAAAGAAACAAAAAATAAAACAAAAATAAATTATATTAATCAAATAGTGCCACATACAGTAATATATAGATACAGAGTTCAACAAAGAGTAAGGAAATGCCAGTAAATCATAAAATTGTGCAGTATGCTTTTTTAAATAAAGTAATAAAGAAATGTAATAAAGAAACAAAAAATAAAACAAAAATAAATTATATTAATCAAATAGTGCCACATACAGTAATATATAGATACAGAGTTCCCTATCGATACTTCACTCGTACTGTGTCTGTTTAAGACGCTTGGGGAAAACTCCTTTATCTCCGATGACTGAAGCCTTTCAATAACGCAGTGTAACTGCACGGCCATTGGTTCGTGCAGGGAATAAAAAACAAACCAATGGCTCGGCAGCTGAGCTGCACGAGCCTATGGTGTTAAAGCCCGCCAAAGCCTGCCAGAATGGGCAGGGTCATCTGGCTATATAAGCGGCACATCCCCATAGGATCCTCAGATTATTCTCCTTCAGCGACGACTACTAGATTCTCGCTCTACAAGACTATGAAGCCTTCGCCGTGATCAAGCCTCGCAGCAGATCGAGAGACCCCCTTCCTGCTCGGCCATTCTCGCTGCTTCACGCCGCCCTCGTGCTTGCAGCAGCGATGGTCTCTGGTTCCCTGCCGCTATCCGGCGATATAAAAGGATAAAGATATAAAAATTTTCGCCGTTGTTTCAAATGCCGCGCCATTACTATCGCTGACGGTCACGGTGAGTGTGTTTCATGCTTGGGCGCCGCCCACGCTAAAGCAGCACTCATTGAGGCTGAGCCCCCGCGTGCCTCACTCTCTCCACTTAGAGAGTTTTCTCCAGTCCACTTCTCCCTCCCAGACCAGCGTCCCTCTGCGGCATGCGAACGATCTGGTCACATTTGGAGGAAGCGAGTGTGACGCCATGGACGACAGCATGTCGTTGAAGGCTTCAGATGCGGAGGAGCTGTTGGGCTCGTATGTCGACCCGCCCCCTTGCCATCTGCACAACCCAGCACAGCCAGCACGGGCATGGATGCCGAGCTTTTCCGCATACTGTCTAAAGCTGTGGAGGAGCTGGGTTTGGAGTGGTCTCCGCCAGAGGAGCCCACCCGCAGCCGCCTGGATGAATGGTTCTTGCCGGGGCACAGTCAGGCCCCCCGACAACGAGCTTCACCATTCTTTCCGGAGGTCCACGACGAGATCACCAAGTCTTGGCGTGCCCCCTTACTCGGCCCGTCTTCATGCCTCATCATAGTCCGCCCTCCATCAGTCAACGGCGCCGAAGAAAAAGGATACGACAGACTGCCTCCCCTGGATGAGTCAGTGGCCGTGCATCTCTACCCGCCCACGGCCATCGGCTGGAAGGCAAAGGCTGCCCACCCGTCCAAGCCGTGTAGGGCGACTTCAGTTCTCACCGGATGAGCCTACTCATCTGCTGGAGAAGCGTTGCATGGACGAGTCCGGCCCGGACCCTACAGCTTTTAAGGAGCTGCGCAGTGCGACCGAGCTGGCTCTACTCGCCACCAAGATGATAGGGCAGGCGATTGGCAGATCCATGGCCAGCCTAGTGGTGCTGGAGCGCTATCTATGGCTAAACCTCACGGAGATCAAGGATGCTGATAAGGTCCCCTTCCTAGACTCCCCGGGGAAGTCGACCTCTTCACCTTTTCGAAGGACAGGGACGCGTTGGCCCACGACTGGCCCAACCTCCTACTTTACGCTTATCCCCCGATCGCTCTGATTCCACAGGTGATCAGGCGAGTCAGAGAACAGAGACTCAAGGTTCTGTTGGTGGCCCCGCTCTGGATGATCCAGCACTGGTTTGCAGAGCTGTGCCGGCTGCTCTCGGCAGCCCCGTGGCCCATTCCCCTGAGACGGAACCTCCTCTCTCAGGCAAACGGAACGATATGGCACCCCCAGCCCGAGCTGTGGGCTCTGCACCTTTGGCCTCTCGATGGGAGCTTACGAACCTCCCCGAGAACGTGCTAAACACAATCTCTCAGGCTAGAGCACCGTCTACAAGACGCCTCTACGCCCTTAAATGGTCTGCCTTCTCCGCCTGGTGTACAGCCCGTGGCGCAGACCCAATCTCATGTGACATATCTCTGATATTGTCCTTCCTGCAAGAGCTGTTGGATAAGGGCTGTTCCCCTTCCACGCTCAAGGTCTATGTAGCAACCATAGCAGCTTCTCACGCTCCTATAGCTGGCCAATCGGTGGGAAGGAACAACTTGGTTGTTCATTTTCTGAAGGGGTCTAGAAGGCTCAACCCACCACGCCCCATCACTGTCCCTACATGGGATCTGCCCAAGGTGTTGAGGGCTCTGAAGAGCCCTCCATTTGAGCCACTACAGTCCATTGACCTTTGTCCCCTGACGCTTAAGACTGCTCTGCTTCTAGCATTAGAATCGGTAAAGCATATGGGAGATATGCAGGCGCTATCAGTGAGCCCCACCTGCCTCGAATTCTGGCCCAACGACTCTAAGGTCATCCTGAAACCAAGGCACGGTTATGTACCTAAGGTGCCCTCTACTCCATTTAGAGCACAGGTAATAACTCTAATAACTTCCTCCTTCGGAGCAAGACCAAGAGTTGAACTTACTCTGTCCCGTCAGGGCGCTGAAAGTCTATATTGAGCTTTCCGCCCCGTTCAGGCGGTCGGATCAGCTATGCGTATGCTTCGGTGGCCGCACCAAGGGTTGTCCGGTTACGAAGCAGAGACTTTCCAAATGGATAATTGACGCTATTATGCTTCGCTGCCGAGCCATTGGTTCGTTTTTTATTCACTGCACGGACCAATGACCATACAGTTACACTGCATTATTGAAAGGCTTCAGTCATTGGAGAAAAAGGAGTTTTCCCCAAGCGTCTTAAACAGATGCAGTACTCGTTCCGTATCTCAGGGAACCGAGGTTACGTTAGTAACCGAGTACGTTTCCTTTATCAGCAGCACAAAATTAAATGTAATACTTAAATACTGCCATCCATACTTATGTACATAGTTTGAAAGTGTTAGGTCAAATTAATATAATGTTTAAATACTTCATTAAACAGTAGACCAGCAATTCCCAGATGATATCCGGAACAGTGCCATTCTGAGGAACTAGAAAAAAAAAAAACTGAAAAAGACATGACAGTCATGACCAAATTTTCCTAAGAGTGTTAGGTCAGTGCACTGAAGAGAGATGAGGGACCAGGGTATCTCAGTAGCTGCAGTGGTGCTAACCAGTGTCACAGGAATTTTGGGTTAATGCTGTTAATCCTATCAGCATGCTTTAGGAGGAAGCCGTAATCGCTTTCCTCCTACCCCAGATGAACCGGAGACTGAGGACGTTTCCGACACCACCAGAGTTTCCTTTATCAGGAGCACAGCCCCCGATTCATCCGCAACCTTATTAGAGTCAAAGCGCCTTTCTTTTTGAGTTGCCCCCCCCCCCACCAACTTTCTCCAACGCATCTTGTTCTACTGTGTGAAAAATTCATTTAATTAATCTGTCTCATTTGGTTTCATGGCACATTTCTTTTGTCAAGCACTGTGGGTAAAAAAGGCTCACCAAGCTTATCTGTCTCAACTGAAGACAAAGTAACTACTTGCAGTTTCTGTCGACTCCAGGCTTACCATCCTAAAAGTATGATTTATGAATTTGATGTTTTCAGATCACTTTCTTTATTGAAAATAAAAGGACATGACTCCTCTTGTACTGTCAGTACAAGAGATGGCGTGCAAACCTTTTAGTAACGCAGAAGTAAAGCCATGTTATATTAAAGTAGCACTATGTAACTGTTTCTGTGTTCAAAATTTGCCAAATGTATATAATGAGTACATCATGAATTCATCTTCCAAACCGCGTTTTTGTCTTATTCCGAATCACTATGGTACACTTATAATAAGTACTTATATTTGGACTATTGTAGCCTGGTCGGGTCGTCACCGCTGCGGAGTAACACATACCTGCATGAATCACCATAAACATAAACTTAGAGAAGTAGCTCCGGTTGGAATGTTCTTCTGCGGGATGTGTGCAGTTCTGTTTATTAACCGCTAGAGCGCCAAAAGTTACATAGTGCATAGTTAAGGCACAATTCCCACTTTGCGTGTCGACAGCGATGCTTATGAATGTCTGGCAGGACACATATGTTGCTGTACATGCTGATGATGGAGCGATAGGCCACAAGCAGTTGAATAATTCAGTGTGCTCACCAATGAAAACAGAGCACAAATGCTAAGAACAACAGAGCGCTGCCTAGAGTTGAAACTGCACCGAGCCATTAATTCTTAATGGAACAGGATTCAGAAATGGCTAAACCTAGCTCTAGTCCCTTTTTTCTCTCTTATCTAACTTTCTCTCCACCGTCTCACGTGTAGCACATATCTCTCTCTCTTGCTTTCATTCTGCTCACTTTTGGTCTGTGGCTCATCTCTCTGTTTTTCATCCATTATTTGGAAATGTTTGAGCATTTGTTTTTGAAACTTTTTTGATCTTGAAACTTCACAGTATACATTCATTGCAAATGCACACACATACTTACATTGTAAATATACACAGACATGGAACGTCTAATGTCTTTCAGACTGAATACAAATAGTATGACTTGAACAAGAGTGTTGTTATTCTGTGCCAAAATATTCAGACCAACAACACAACAGTGAGTGTGATATTGCTTTCAAACAACAGCAAAATAAACAAGATGCAATTATTAAATAACTTAAATTTTAGGGCCTGTTTACACCTGGCCACTTCATGTGTTTTCTCTGATTGGACAGCGATCTGATTTGTTAAAACTGTTCCACTTATACTTGGCCACATAAATGTGTCTCCACAAAATGGATATAAATCCAATCTTCGATTCCCGCGCTGTATGAAAATTTAACGGAGTTCACATAAACGAAAGCAACAGATATGTGTTACATTTTATTACATCAGCAAATTTTAAGATCAAAGACCGCAACAGGAGAGAGAGCAGCATCAGCACTGGAAAGATAAGTTAGTCTTACTACTTTTAATAAAGATAATTGTGTGTTGAGCGTCTGCAGCAGTTTACGTGTAGGCTTGCTGAAGAGATACTCAGCTACTCACCTGCTGTGATGCGTGTTGAATTAGTGCTGTCATATCTGGCTATGACATGTCATATAGCTTTTAACATGCTCTCACAGATTTATTATTTTAACATTTTGGGAGGAGTAAAATTTACATATGTGGTTTCAACAACCAGATGGGTAATTCCGTGACAAACCGGAGGTCCCCGGCTCAAATTTGTGATTTTGTTAATATTTTTTATGTGGAAAGACAGTGATGAAAGCCAAAATATTAAATGTCACAGATGTATATTTACTAAGTAATCCACAATTTTGCAGAGGGGGGGATATACATCTGTGCACAGGGGCACCGCTAAGGGGGGGAAGTTAGGACGATTCTAATGGCCCACGCACTTTTTGGGCCCCCAGAGATATGTTTTATTAGCAGTAACAGTACTAGTAGTAATGCAATAGACATTATAAATGTTTCTACCCAAGAGTTACAAATAAAACAAAATTACGGCTTATTTCTGCATTTCTCTCTCTTGGCTCTATATTTCATAAATATGATGTTTCTTATCACTGATATGCTGACGATACACTGCTTTTGGATCTTCATTGTGTGTCGCTAATACTGAAAATCAATTAGGCTCCCTGCCTTTAACATTGCACAACAGAGTTAAGAACCTAGGCGTTCTTAATCTTTGATTCTCACTTATTATTTGATAAGCAGATCAATTCTGTTGTCAAAGGAAGCTTCTTTCATCTCCGGTCCATTACCAAATTAAAACAGCTCCTCTCAAAGAAGGACATAGAAGTAGTGATCCATGCACTTATTACATCCCGACTTGATTACTGCAATTCATTATATATACTGTCGGTCTATCTCATTAATTGTTTGCAATTGGTCCAAAATGCAGCAGCTAAACTTCTGATGAGAACTAGGAAGAGAGAGCACATCACTCCTGTTCTCACTTCCTTACATTGGCTACCAGTCAGATACAGAGTTGATTTTAAGGTTCTGCTGTATGTTTATAAAGCTTTGCATGGGCTAGTACCACAGTGTATTGCCGAACTCTTTCAAACATTTTCTGTACCAATATCTCTCAGTTCGTCTAACCAATTGCTTCTTTTTGTTCCTCGGCCCCACTTAAAGACTAAGGGTGACCAAGCTTTTGCAGTTGCGGCTCCTAGGCTGTGGAATGCACTTTCAGTTGATGTGATATCCTCCCCCACATTGGACACATTTAAATCTAGATTGAATACTCATTTATTCTCTTTAGCCTATGGTGTTGCCTGAGTTACATATCGGGGTTTTAGTTGTTTATGGCTTATCTGCATGTTTTATTTTTATCTTATGTGTTAGTTTTTGTTTTTATTTTTATCTTGCCAAAACTGTTTATAATTGTACAGCACTTTGGTACAATACTTGTTTTTAAATGTGCTTTATAAATAAACGTAAACTTGAATTTGAATGCACATGTGCTACAAAAATCGGATAGTGTGCGTACAGTATGCACATACTATTTTGGTGATGCAATTGGCATCACACGCAGTGTATGCAGACCCTCACGTACACGTAAAAACTGAAGTATACTTTGGCCTTAAAGCTACAAATAAAATCTAAGTATTTTCCCATCTTACATTACACGGTTTTCTGTGAAATCTGTCAACTCCAAATGCCTAAAAACTTCAGCTCACTCTGACTTTCGCCAACTAACATAATCTAGCCTTTAGACAAAAATAATTCCAAATGAAGCCACAGTAGTCTCTCAAAGCAGCAATAGTGGTGTTCCTAAATCAATCAGTGTTTTGAATTAATTAGTTAAATGAACAACTCTGACTATGACTCACCCACAAAGCTGGTCAGTTGTTTCATTCCTAAATGAAAAGCACATATAAGAATATATGTAGTATGAATGTAATCGAACTGTACTACTTTCATCATTGTCATGTGTCCTACCAGTGTCAGTTGTGTCGCCTTCACTGCCATTCACAAACCCTCTCCCAGATGCACACTTCAGAATCTCAGAGAAAGTAGCATGTAATCTGGCTACTTTTTGATTTGGATGCAGCCAATCACTTGCTGCCTGGCATATATACAGTATATATACAGTATATATAAATATATATATATATATAGGTGAATTATACACATACTGTAGTTGGTAACCAAACTTTGTGAAAGCCATTTAGAATGCCTTTGCTCATAGTGCATTTAAAAATTCAAACAAACAATCCATGTATGAGGCATTAAAATCTCACTGTGAAACCTTGTGAAATACTTTCTCTTTTGTGTGAAAATTCTTTGCTTTTATGAACAAAGCGAAAGAGAGTGAATATTCAACCATCCATAAACCAAGAAGACACTTAAAAAGGAAGAAACTTGTAAAGCTGAGAGAGAAAAAGACAAAGAAATTGGATAGACTAAATTGATGAAGAAAGGCTCTTGTGTTCCAGACACTAAGTAATGACAGTGTTTGAGCCACTCAAAATCTAATCAAACAACACAGGCAATGTAGCGCCTGTGATGAAAACAGCCCCATCCCACCACTATGCAAAGCAAGCCGGTTGCGCCTATGCATTTCAATGACCTCATTAGATAAATATAATTAAAAGGGAGCTTTGTGAAGCAATGGAGCAGAGAATCCAAATTAAGATGCTTAATGTCGTCCTCATTGTATTACTGCTCTTAATAGAGAAGTAAGTTTGTTTTCTTATTTCATTCGACTTCAGTTGTGATTAGCACGACAGTGAAAAGGGGTTATAGTGGAATCAGGCACAAACTAACCTCTAACCACTTGATTTGAGGGGCCCCAATGGTTGCAGATATTGTGAAGACTGTTTATTATAATAAGTATTTTATTAAGTATTTAAATTAATTGCAAATCAAAAAAGGTGAAATTGAGAGTCCTAGGAAAATGGAAAAATGTATTAAGAATTTGAGTGAGAGTAACAGCACTGCACTGACAGTAAACTCGCTGCTGTTGACAGATAATCTAGATGAAACGTGAGGAACATACTAAACCAGTGCTATAGGCGATGTCAGTATACCACAAGTCGGGAAAGATGCTACAGAGCATCTACTGCGAATGCAGTGCAGCTCTTTCGCCAAGCAGTAGTTTGATATATCGAACCTTGTTTTACGTACTGTCAGACAGGGTGCGGCACACTGTTTCTTGTTCTTACTGCTATGAAATATCGGAGCATCTGACAGCTAATGAAAAACGTCTCTAGGTTACGTATGTAACCATGGTTCCCCGAGGGAATGAGACGCTGCGTCGAGATCGCTTTGGGAATGCCCCTGCGTGACCACGTTCTGAAGCACGTGTAAAATCAGTCCAATGGAGCAGCGAGACGTCACGAGCGGGGTGACATGAGCGCCAGGAAGTATAAAAGCGCATCCGGCAGAGCGCAAGTTAACAACTATGGGCCCTGGTGAAGAAGTGGGCACCTTAGGGACATACCCGGCCCTCGGGTAAAGGAATGCCATACCCATGCCTGGAGCAAATTCCAGGCACTAACAGAAAGCGCCTGAAGTTCCCCGATCCTTTTTAGTGAGGAAATAGCGAGGAGAAAGATGGTCTTGAGCGTGAGCAACTTGACCAAAACTTCTTCTATGGGTTTAAGCCCTCCAGAAACACAGCCAGGTCCCATGAGGGCAGCTTAGTGCGCTGTACTTAGTGCTTAGTGCGGCCTCAGCCTCAGGGTCCCATGGAGGAAACGAGTGATAAGTGGGTGTCTTCCCAATGATTGACCACCCAGAAGGGCGTGGTAAGCAGCTAAGGCCGCCACGTATACCTTCAGAGTGGAGGGAGATAACCCTGCGGAGAATCGCTCCTGCAGAAACTCCAGAACCGTACCAATTGGGCAGTTGACTGGGTCCTGCAGTCGCTGTCCGCACCATGAAGCGAAAAGTTTCCACTTCAAGGCGTACTGTTTCCTAGTGGCGGGAGCTCTGGACTGGAGTATAGTCTCAACAACCTCAGTTGAGAGACCAGATGCTAGGAGCTGTGCCCCCTCAGGGGCCATGCCCACAGCTTCCATAACTCC
>NW_015505309.1:843948-889317 GCF_001515645.1 Sinocyclocheilus grahami | reverse complement strand
ATCCTTCTTCGGAACGATGAAGTAACGGCTGTAGACCCGGACGCTCTCAAGAGAGGGAGGAGGAACACGTTCTATGGCCCCCTTCCTCAAGATAGTATATACTTCTTTTTCCATTACCAGAGCCTGCTCGGGGGCCCACTAGTGTGGGGATGACCCTGTTGAACGAGGCAGACGAGAACCGAACTGGATTCTGTAACCTTACTCTACAATCTGCAGGACCCATTTTGAGATATTTGGAAGAAGTTTCCACGCTACCAGAAAATCTACAAAGGGAACCAGCCTCTCGAGGCCGGCCTCTGGTATTATTAGAGGAGCCAGTTCGGTGCCCTGAAGCGGATGACCGGCAGGGAATGACCAACCTGACTGCTGTAGCACCCTCACTTGAGGGGGCGAGCTCTCCCGTGCCGTACCATTGCCGGGCGGCAGCTGGGAATTTCGCTCGTCGGAGCTCACTGAGCCCTGAAGCACCGAGGTGGCAGGGGTATCAGTGAACCTCCGTGAGGGCACTGAGGAGGATTGGGCACCAAATACTGAGGTGTTATCCTTTCCTCCCCAGGTGGGGCTGCCCTCATGGACCTGACAATGGTAGGACCATTTAGCCGAGGTCCTCTTAGACAAAATAACGGTCCGCAGATCCGTTTTTCGGTCTAGAAGACCCCGACTAAATTAGTGTAACCCTGTCCCTCTCAAAGTTGAATAAATCATTACTTTGATTGTAACCATTAAATAGTTACCTTCTATATACTATAAATGTGTACAATAATTGTTTTTAATATTGTTTTTTTCCCCTTATTAATGTAACCCTATTTTACAAACTACATATTTATCTAAAAGACAACAACAAAATAAAATAAAATAAAATAAAAGATGTTATTGCCAGTGAGTTCAGTCATATACTTCGCAGTGTATGTATTGATCTGCACCACTGACCCACAGTGCATGCAGCACATATGGAACGATCTAATCTTGGGAAAAAGATTTGTCCTCAACTGGTTTCCACACTGCATCCTATAACCTTCACTGGGATCTATTTATTAGGTGCTGGATGACTAGAAAAGTCATTAGCACTTTACCACAGGGATAGGAAATTAGCATTTTAATTGTTTGCGCGCTGTGCATTTCCATGGTCACGGTGCAAATAGATTTTGTGCTTGTAGATCTCAACCTGCTTCTATTCCAATCAACGTCTCCCCCCTTCAGGAGTGATTACATGAGTGTCGCACAATATCGGAGAGCTCTGGCTTCACCTTCAGGCCCCGGGAGGATGAGGAAAGGCTTGCGACAAGTCTTCATAGATGCTCTGCCCTCAAAAGCGACAGAGAGGAATTGAATTGAATGAGAACGCCTTCGCCAGATGAAAACAGTATAATGCCCATCCTGGAGGCTTGCTTGCAGAGAGCTATTAAGATAAAACGCTCCATGTCTAATTCGGTTGAGGAGGTATAATTAATGACTCCTGTACAGAGGGGAGGGGTTGTGTGTGCACTAAGCGCTTACCAAACAGCTAGCTTGAAAGCGGCTGACACTCAGCAACGTGTCTGCCGCTGCCCACTCAAAATTCCACATTAGTAGAGCTGCGGCTTGCTGCAGAGTATTGACCTTGGATACTTCACTCTATATATTTCTACAAGCATCATTTATTACCAGGGCCAAAAGACGCTTAAGTGAATTATGATGTGGGTACTGAGTACTGATGTGGGAGTCGTACCCTGAGGGTTGATTAACTGTTCATATCAATGATGCAGAACAGTGGAGCACCTGACAAAAATGAAATTCTGTTCATTGACATGGTCCTGGTAGAGCGATGGACAGAGATGCCCATGAGAATATACTGCTCAGACTTTCTTAAAGGAACAGTATACTTAAATATGAAAATACACTCTCATGTCATTCCATTCTTTTCTTTACTCAAACACAAAAGAAGACATTTTTGAAAATGTGCTATTCATTCGTTTCAAAAATACTCCAGGCCTTCTGAATCCATATAATAACTTTGGGTGAGAAATTGACCTTTTTTACTTTGATATAAAGAAGGGGAATTGTATATATGTGAGGGGAAAGTTACATTAAAAACTATATTAAACCCCCTTAAGTTTCACTGTAGAGATTTTTAATTGTTGAGCTAGTGACCCTGGAAAAACAGAGGCACTGTGTTGAGGGGAGGATTCATCTCTTTGTGAAGAAATGGAGAAAACCTCTAGAGCTTCTGGGTATTAAATTCAATTTGGACTCAGATGGATAGTAATTTACTGAGGGGGTAGGGGTGTTGTTTCATGTGATTTGGATCCATGTATTTTAAATGTATGCTTCTTAATCATAATAATTTTGAAGAAACTCTTGCAAAGTGGTCTATCGCTCTCTCTCTCTCTCTCTGTCATAAATAAAAATAAATATAAGGTCATATTTAGACATAATTATTTTATGTTGATAAATTAATAAATTATATAAGTATAATTTAGAAATAAAATATTTAAATTTGAAATAATAATAATAATAATAATTAAAACATATTTAATTCGAATTTATAAATATTTATATATTTTTAATTTATTAAACCATTTTAAATAAAAAATAAAGAATAAAATAGATACTGAAAACAGAGAAGTCAACAGTCATTTAAATCAATCAATAACAACAATAACACAACACATTTCGGTGTGTTTGTCACAAAAATCTATTTTACACATACAGAATACTTAGAATATGGCAGATGGTTCATATAGACAACTTTTGTGATGCTTTTATGGTACATTTGTGTCCTTTTTGAAGCTTGAAAGCCTTAGTTCCCATTCCCATATTCTTTTATCTTGTCATTTGAATGGCCAGCAATTAAAGAGAGGGAGGAAACACTCATAGGTGTATATGGTGCACATTGTTCAG
Organism: Sinocyclocheilus grahami; assembly: GCF_001515645.1. Lineage (NCBI taxonomy): Eukaryota > Metazoa > Chordata > Actinopteri > Cypriniformes > Cyprinidae > Sinocyclocheilus > Sinocyclocheilus grahami. The sequence continues at coordinate 886,437 of NW_015505309.1, read as the reverse complement.
CCCATTAAGGAAGCAATTATATTATTTTTTGCTTGCCAAACTGTGGACCCCATTCGTCAATCAAGTCTGGGTTTTCTGTGTGGGCAGCAGTTGTTCTGCTGAAGTCCCATGTGGATCCAAGATCCAGCAATCAGCCAACATGAGACAACGACAACAGATTCTTTGGCTGCCAATCCGAGTTGAGGCCGAGTTTAATCACGGAGGCTGGAGCTGTAATTAGCTCTACAGAAAACCAAACTCCTCCGTAACTTCGGAGGAGGATGGATTTGCTTTAAGTGCGAGGCGTTGATTATTTATAGTTCAATGGTGGTAGCAGAGCTGGACTGAGTAGCATGGGATTTCTGCATGACTGAGACATTAAGTCGGGAGAGAGAGAGGGAAAGCAAGATAAACAGAGGAATAAAGGAAACAGGGCTCTAATGTGCGTCATGAGGTGCTGCTGCGCAGTTGTTTTCATCACAGCCTCTGGTCACGATTTACAGTGACCCGCTCTTTAATTAAAAGCAGCGACACTGTCTGATGAATTGCCTCTCGGCCACAGTTTTGCCACAGAGTCACCCATACTGCCAGCAAAATGACCTGCTCAGTTTTAGACGTCATTTGAGTCTATTTACTGACTCTCGAACCTGGTTGATCCATTGGGGTTATGCTTCATCTGACGCCAGCCAGCTCGCTGTCTAAATTCAGATGAGACCAGTTTTCCCTGAGGATTTTAGGCAAATTTGTTTCATAGATGTATTTTGTGATTTAAATCCTGCCTAAATCAAACATGTTTGTGTTTTTCTCATACAACCTCGGGTGAAAATTGCAGAGCAAATTAACTACTGTTTTTCAGTAACTTGGAGGTCCTCTGAGAAATTGAATCCCATTTGTTTAAAAAAGCATGTGATTGTGGTATATTATTTTGTTCACATTGCTTCTCTTCATTTATGTTGACCTTGCCAAATATCTTAAAGTCTACATTCCAGTAGGAGTTACTCTGTCACCTGGTGCACCTTTTAGCTAATCAGGGGTGTGTTTCCCAAAAGCATCGTTAGCCAACTATGGTCGCAAATTCCGTTGTTACCAACATAGTTCAACGAACATTCACAAACAGCGTCGCAAACTTACGTGGTAGGAACTACAGCTCTCGACCTGTGTTTAGAAGCATAGTTTCTAGTTAGTAAGACATATGGACTTAAATAAATTATGCTTTTGAGCACAATAAGCAAGCTTACATGCAGTACAATCTATACCTTCCATTCAATTTAAATATATATATACATTTTAATCTATACATTTTAGTGCGTCCTCAATAAGTGCCATTTTTGAAGAGTGCACATGTACATAAATGCCTAAGGGAACCCAGAAGTATGACATAAGAGGAAACCAGCGATGAATCAAACATCAAATAAAGCAAAATGACAGGGAACAAAACATAGTAAATTAGTCATCAGGTGCCATGTTCAATACAGCAGCATCTCAGAAATCTCGAATCAATTAATTAGCTGAAGTTATTACGCCACCACATGCATGTGACATCATTAAAAACGGCCCTAAATTGTTGAACTAATGTGGTTCAAACGATGGATATGCGACTGTGTTCGGGAAAAAGTTGTGACTGGCTAGTTAGTTTCCACAACAATGCATACTATGGTGGTTAATCAATGAGTTACATCGTTGTACGGGAAACGCAGTCCAGTCCAACACCTCGTCTTAATAATTGTATTCCAAGTTAAATATGTTACAAATCCTCTCCAAATAGCAGTTAAAGGGATAATTCACCCACAAATGAAAATGCCATTATTTACGCACCATCATTTCACTCTAAACACACATGACATGTAGATTAAAAAAATATACTTTTTTTCCACAGTGTATTAATTTGTAACCACAATTGAATAATTCTTCCTTAGTTTTAGTTACACATTGGCCACATTTTACTAATTCATTCCATCGTTTTATTTAAATCATGGCCACAATTTAACAGTGGTGTAATCTAACGAAGTAATAATACTTCGTTACAGTACTTAAGTATTTTTTGGGAGTATCTGTACTTTATATATTTTTATATTCCAGCCAACTTTTACTTTTACTCCACTACATTTCCCAATTAAAATGTATACTTTTACTCCGATACATTTCCCCGAAGCATATTCGTTACTTACTACAAAATAGTCAGAAGTCAGAAGAACATGGACTGCAGGAAAGCAGGTTTGACGAATCAGTGGTCTGGCGTTTGCAAGTTAGACTCCTAAAAACACATTTGTTCATGTGCAAACATGTCCGCGCACAACCGCGGATGATTCATTCCCCATTCAAGTCAAGTCTGGGGTGTGCGATACAGCATCGTCTGCGATAATATGGTAAGTGTTGTTGTAATGATGTGTGATCTGACATTATCAAGTAGGCTATATCACCAAATCACACACAGAGTGCAAGCACGTTGATTTATTATATTAAAACTCAAAATTCCAGGCATTCTAAATTGTAGACGGCAAAATTGCGTCTGTATGTTTTTATATTTACATACTTTAATATAGTTAACAATATATATCACGCAAAGAGTACCACTTTTCTTCAGATATCAGCATGATAACACATTTAATAATCATTTTATACAAGTTCAGTAAAGCAATAAGTGACTTACATTTTAGACATAATATTGCTTGTTTTTGCTCGATTTTGCCAACGAAAATAGTTCCAAAGATCACAGCACTATTTTGCGTCTCTGAGCAATAGACGGTGTTTAATTATTGAATGAATCAGCTTTTTGAACAAATCGGTTGAAATGCTTTGTTGCTGAATGAATCAGTCGTTTGAATGAATCATTGAATTACTGAAATAAATGAACTTTTCCACGACATTCTAATTTATTGAGATGCACCTGTATATCTTTTCCATTTTGCATTTACTTGTATTTTTACTTTCAATACTTAAGTCTGTTTAAGATTTTAAAAATTATTTTCATACTTAAGTACAATAAATATCACATACTTTAAGACTTTTACTCAAGTAATATTCTAAACGGTGACTTCAACTTCTACCAAAGTAATCTTCTGGTAATATATCTGTACTTTTACTTGAGTATGGCTTTCAGGTACTTTATACACCACTGCAATTTAACTAAATTAAGGGAATGAATAACAAGTTTTGGGAACAAGTTCTTAATTTGTGTCCACAATATATTTTTTTTATCGCACGACACCTTTCATATAAATAATGCACAAGTCCATAGTCTACTTTTTATGATACCTTTTTGGTGTTGTTGTGTCATTTTGGAGATTTGACAGCCCCAATTTTCATTCACTTTCATTATATTGAACAGAGTTCAATATACACAGTGTACAAAAAGTCATAACGGCTTTGGAACATCATGACGATTTTGATCATGATTTTTTCATTTGAATTTTCATTACATAATGACTGAGAAGGAAAAGTAAAAGCAGAATCTCAGCCATTTTGTCTATAAACACAATCTGCGTAATACACTGAGCGTTCACACATATTAAACGCTCCATCCTGCCATCGAATAAAAGTCCTGGCACAGTTCAATGATGACTCAACGTTTTAATGATCCCTGACTGAACAATATGAAAAGCACATTGGGGGAAGGGCTTGGGGGAGTTGTGTGTTTTTTGTCCGCATAAATTGAAAAGAAACACAGTGGTGAAAAATGAAGGCTGGTTTTCAAGGTGACAGCAGTACAGTTTGAATGCTATAGTACAGAGCTTGTATTCAGCCTCTCTCTCTCTGAGTGAAAAAGGACAGGAAGAAGAATGGAAGCAGGACAGCAGCTTATTTCTTGCGACTATAGTCCACGACTTAGTGGCCAGGCCAATTCACCACAGGTCTCCAGTAGGTCACGCAGATAGGAGGACTACTTTAAGAGGGCCGACATTCCATTACTCTGTCGGACAATAGTATCAAAATAATGAGCGATACCCAGATTTATGGGCAATATCAAGAGGCCGCCCTGAAAAGAGATGAGTAGGACAGAGTTGACCCCCCCAGAAGGGACTCCTGACGGGAAGCTTCGGCCCACGAGTAAATTACACAACACAAGCAATTTGCCACACGCCCACCGAGGCCGAGAGTGAAGGGAGCGAGGGGGAGAGCGAAAGTGACAGACAAAGACAGAATGAAAAGGATTTCTGAATAATTTTTGAGGAGATGGAGGGCACTTGTGCACCATTCCAGCTCATCAGTAACACCTCTGTTGCCCTCCCCTAATGCCCTGCACCATTTTTAAAACATTCCACGCCTCCACTCTAAAATAAAAGCCATTTGTGCAAACACTTATTCACCAGAAGAAAGCTGCAGTCTCGAGACGGCTGCTTTCTAATTCCTTCTCCTGCAAACGTCTTGTTTAAGTGAAAACCTTTTCTTGGGGGACTCATGCAGTGAATTCTGATGGCTTCATTTTGAACATGGCTTCTCCCCGTACAGACAGACAGACAGCTGTGTGGTGAAACGGCTGGTCACACTTGCATTACACTGCCTAAATGTTTGCGCTCGTTCTTCTAGGCTTGTTTGCTTAGGCAGAGAGCTCACGGTGACACTAGTAATTACACAGTATGGAAAAGCCGTTCAAGGATCACGTTTCAGCTCTCTAGAGGATCACATGCTTGACATTATTACAGCTGAGTACTGGAAAACAGCTAGCATACTTTTCATTGAGATCCTTTAGGTCTACTGACAAAAAGGTAAATTAAATTTTGAAGAATGATACTTCATTATTCAACAAAACTGTAAAAAAATTGAAAGAACATATGCAGTTTTAATTTTTGATTTTGATAAAAAAAGCCAAAACAAATCATTGTAACATAACATTGTGACATAACATAACACAGCAAAATGACAACATAAAGCAACATACTGTAACATGACATGACTTTTTTTTTTCAATACGTAACATTATAGGTGGCAATAATTGCCAACAGTACTAATAGATGGTCAGATTATGTTACCATGAGAGAAAGAAGGGAACACATTTATTCTAGTTTCAAAGTAACAAAAGAAAATAGAACCAATAGTAGAAGGGAATGAATGGATAGGCACAGCTAAATGACCCAAAAAGCTATCTTCTTAAATGACTGCATTAGTCCAACCCTTTTTGTTCTTTTCAAACCTGGGGTTGGTGTGACGTAGTGGTCACATTATGGGCTGAAAACAAAAGGACAATTTCCACTGTAGCAGGCCCAGCTCTATGCTGTAGGGTGGGCCATAGGGCTCTCACGGTGGGGCAGATAGGCCCTCACTTCACCCCATCTTACTCTAGGGCACCTGTATCAGTTAAATGTTTAATAAAATGCCAGCCCCAGCAAGAGGATCTCTTGTGTTGCCGTCCTCCTTTAAAGTTATCTTTCCTGTGTTGAGACGGCATGGTGAACACTGATTGGAGGAATGAGAGTTTCTGCTATCAGAGCAAGCACAGCGCTTCACTGTTGACCATGACAACATGCAGCGAGTCTTGACCACCCCATCAGTCAAACTCTGTTGATTTGATAGGGCATTAAATTAGGCAGCAGACAAGCACATCATCAAGTGTATCTCCACAGCAGAATGCAGTGGCTATGAAGGGCAGAGCTGTGATTGTCAGTGTAGTGAGGGGTGGAGATGGAGAGGGGCATGGCCGTAAGTATGACGGACAGCGGAGGTGAAGAGAAACACACCAGGCTTACTAAAGAGAATTACACCTTATCTCTGCTGGATGAGTCAAAGCCAGTGCAGACAGCACAAGCTCTGCCTCAGGCTCCCGACCTCCTTCTTTTCTAGCGCTTTTTCTCACATGTTCTGTCTTTGTATTTATCTCTTTGCTTCTTTCTTTCGTTTGTTCATTAATTTACTCCTTCTTATAATTATTTTCTTTCTCTATATTTAGTGTTCTCGTTCTTTCTTTCATTTGTTCGTTTGTTCTTATAAAGAATAATTCTTTAGATTGTTCTTTCTTTGTTATTCTTTCTTTAGTTTGTTTGCTCGATCACCCATTAGTTTGTTTGTTCTTTTATTCCTTTTTAGCTTAATTTTTATGCATAGTATTTTTTTTCCTACTATGGAAGTCAATGGCAACCACCAACTGTTTGAATACCAGCAATCTTCAAAATATCTTCTTTTATGTTCAACATAAGAAAGCAACTCATACAGGTTTGGAACAACATGTGGGTGGAGTAAATGATGACAGAATTTTCATTTTTGGGTGAACTATCCCTTTAACTTGTTTGCTTGATTACTTTTCAACTTTCCTTTTTCTTTTTCTCAAGCTAGTTGCTTTATTTCTCTTTCTTTTTCCAAATTAGACATTCCTCTTTCTATTTATTCTTTCTTTCTTTCTTTCTTTCTTTCTTTCTTTCTTTCTTTCAGTTCCAGTGCCAAGTTAGTTTTCACTGGCATAACAAATACTGTATTTGACTTATTTTGCAAAAAAAAAAAAAAAACACCAACAGATGAAAACATATTTACTGTACAGTGCAAAAATATTGATTACTGTTTACTGGAGTATGTTTTATAAGAAAAATGCTGTTTCAGTTTTTCTGTCAAAATTTCATATTTAGTTCAATTTGTTACTTGCTGTTTCTTTGTAATTATTTGTGAAATTTACTATTTTTGTCTGAGTGGAAGATGTTTCTACACCTATTTTTTCAATGTATATCAACAAATAAATTAAACAAATAAAAACAAAAAATAGTTTGTCATTAAAATAAGATAAAATAAAACTAAGTAAAATTACAAATCAACTACAGTATAAGCTAATTTTATTTTTAGTGATTATGTTTCAAGTATATTAATTATGAGTTATAAAAATAGATAAAAAAAACTAAATATGTCTTTCTTTCTTTCTTTCTTTCCTGTTATGAGAGAGCTGTTGGAAGGTCAGTCCCCAACAATTGGCCATGTGGCACACTCATTTTCCAATGTGAGAAGGTAAAAATGGCAGAGAGATCCATTTCACACTGACATAGTTTTCAACAGAATCAGTTGCAAGAAAGTCCCGAGGGTATCCCACCACCTCTAACTTAGTGATGCAATAAAGTCTTTTTTTTTTCTATGTGTGTGTATATGACAGGAAAAGACATAAAGAAAGAAAAAAATGCTGTATGTTGACTGTTACTTGACCAGCAATTATGGCCCACAGAATCGTGGCCCAGAATGGCCCATCAGTCTCAAATCTTTCCTCCATCTAGCAGTCAATCCTCTATCATGGAGGGATCACTCAGATAAATATCTCTCTTCAAAAACAGTGATTGATAATTTGCATTAATATTAATCTATCTATCTTTCTCGAAAATAAAAAATAAATAATATTGAATAAATATACTATATATTGTATTTATATTATTCAGTGTGTGATATACACGCATATAAACATGAAACTATAAATATTTTAAAACATACTGAAAAAACTAAATATCTATCTAATGAATAAATATTAAGTAAATATCATAATAAATACTGAATAAATATTTTTCATATTTTAAGATATTACATTGTTATAGACTATCATACAAACTTTTAAAAATATTTCAGATTTTATATACACAAAGTAAATAAATAAGTATATATATATATATATATACATACAAAAAGTATTTTAGAAAACAACTACTAAAACTTACTTCTCTTTATATATGTTATAAATTAATTATAAATGATATAGTATTACATATTTATTATAGGTTTTATTTAAAACATTTTATATAAAAAAACTGATTTATTTTTTTGAAAAAAATTTTAAATTGTTAAAAAAAATTATTCTTGTGACTGGCAGTGAAGCTGAATTTTAGCAGCCATTACTCCAATCGTCAGTGTCACGTGAGTCTTCAGAAATCATTCTAATACGCTCTTTCAACAACATTAAAAATGGTTTATTATTAATATTATTTTTTATTTATTTTCCTTGTGGCTTAATATTTATTTGCAACTTTTCTTTGCATCCCCAATCATACAAAAAAGCACTGTGCCAGTACCACAGTACAGCAATGCTATACTGCAATATATAACATCACATATAATGACATATTTATGTATCATGGTACTGCAAGCTACTATCTGTTTATTTTTTATGTTGATTTATTTCTTTTATATTAATGAGGTGCATATAGATATTTCTGAATAGGTGGACTGTCATGCTGAGAATGAATGTAGTCACTGCATAGCAAAAATCAGAACAAAAAAAAAAAACTATGATTTCTCAGACTGAAAAGACTGTTTGATGTGAGCAGATCAATGGTGATATTTACTTGTTAAATATGACCTGAAATTATAGCTCCTGTATCTACTCTGAAATGTCAGTCACAGTGGAGGCACTTCTTTATACAATTAGAAATGCTTTGAAAAATATAGTTTTTTTTTAAAAAGAAGGAAAAAGTTAATGGCTATGACACCAGTGTCCATTCCGCTTAAAACACAGTAACCCCAGTGCATGGCATAATGACTGCAAACTTGTCAGGGTTGTGCTTTTCTTTTAAAAATGTGGCTGGATGAAGAGCGGATCAATTACTCCAGCAATCTACTTTGACAGAACACACACAGTTGTCAAAATAAAGAGTTAACCTGTGTGTACTAACGATGAGCAAAGCAGCGACTCAACACTTTGCATACACTTCATTTGTGCATCTACACTCTTAAAAATAAAGGTGCTTCATGATGCCATAGAAGAACCTTTTTGTCTAAATTTTTCCATAAAGAACCTTCAACATCAGAAGAACCCTTCTGTTTCACAAAAGGTTCTTCGTGGCGAAAGAAGGTTCTTCAGATTATAAAAAGGTAAGAAAGAGATGGTTCTTTAAAGAACCTTTGACTGAATGGTTCTTTGTGGAACCAAAAACGGTTCTTCTATGGCATCGCTTGAAGAACCTTTTGAAGCACCTTTATTTTTAAGAGTGTATTTTGGTGTTTTAATGAATGCACATATAAAAAAGCTTGAGAAATAAGAAGCTCATAGGTGACAGACATTCCCGACTGTGTCGTGATGACAACAAAACTGTTCCAGTCACAATAAGATCAGTTGAAACAAACAGAGAACAAACAGATGCTTGTGTTTGGCAGAGCTGCCCAGACATAACTTGCAGACTAATCACAATCACATACTTGGTAAATGAAAACAATGGCAAAAATTGTGTAAACTGCTTTCGTGGCAGCCTTCAATGTTGTGATATCATTAATAAACATTGTTTCACACATAGACACTGGCAATTACAGCCAAAACCTACTATTGTATTACATCTTTTATATCTAGCTGTAGCTTAAAGGGTAGCTGAAACAAATTTACAAGTATTTCCTAGTGCTCTAGTGGAGAACACATCCAATTTCTCGACTGCTGCTACACTTGACTGAAACTGCAGCTCTATAAGTATAAAAGGTTTTTGCAGTGACAAAACAAATGGATATATTATTAACTTCCAGTTAATTTCTGACCTTCAATTTATTCAATTAAAAATTCAATTCCTGAATCATCAGTTCTGAATTTTGTACCTTATATACACATCTCTGTTTCCAAACTGCATTTTTATGCATCATTACAAAATGAATTGCTATTCATTTTGAACAACCCTGCTGAACTGATCTTGTTTTATCCTTAATGAGTGGGTTTGTATCTACATCACTAATAACTAATAACTATAAAAAAACGTCTCTAGGTTACGTATGTAACCATGGTTCCCCGAGGGAACGAGACGCTGCGTCGAGATTCGCTTTGGGAACGCCCTTGCGTGACCGCGTTCTGAAGCACATGTCAAATCCGTCCAATGGAGCAGCGAGACGTCACGAGCAGCGAGACGTCACAAGCAGGGTGACATAAGCACCAGAAAGCATAAAAGCGCATCCGGCCGGGCACCACCCTGTGTCAAACTGCATTACACTGCAGTTACGTTCCTTAGAGCTATGCATTTGACATGTAACTCTGCCCCCCCCCAAAGCGTTTCAAAAGCTCCCCACGGTCCTGTACCCAGGCAGACCTGTGGTATCAGGGTCATGTCTTCAAATCATTCCTCTTTATGATTTTTTATTGTCTTTCTGTTGTCCTCCACCATGAAGCTACTGCACCCCTGCGAGCGTCAATTTTTAAATCCATTGAGATGAAACCCAATTGAGAAGGTTCACTGATGAGTCAGTAGGCGGTTAGTCTGCGGTGTGGTCGCCAAGTTTGTGTGGTTATTTCCTACTAAATTGTGATTATTTTGACACCTGTAATCCAGTGTTTTCTGTCATCTGTTTCCAAAACTCTGTCCAAAGGCAAAAAATAATATGTGACAGCACATAGCCAGAGTGACAACCAGTTCAACATTTTATCCGCTTTAATCAACATCAACATGAGGCAACTTGACATGGAATTAATTAATGTAATTACTTTCATGTGAATTTAATTTGGCACCATAGCAGCTTGATCTTTGCAACTGTCAGCTCCCTGATAAAACGAGGGAGGAGCGCGTTATGTTTGTACATGGCCACTGGCAAGCGCAGAGTGCAAAGTGTCAAAGGCTATTTTTAGATTAACTGAGGCTCAAAAATGGAGCCTTCTGCCATTTGTTGACCCATCACAAAAGAGTCAGAGCCCACACATGCAGAAATCTGGAGTGGCTAAGAGAGTAAAAAAAAAAGACCTGACACAGCCTGGTATCTCTTATACTTACAAAAACTTTAAAATAGTAGAAGGTTTTTTTTTTTTTTTTGGCCAATCGAAAGTTTGAGGTCAGTAAGATGTTTTAATGTTTCTCAAACACTTATGCTCACAAAGGCTGCATTTGTTTGACCAATATACATTAAAAAGGGTAATATTGTAAAATATTATTACAATTTAAAATAACTTTTTTTAAATTTGTATATATTTTAAAATGTAATTTATTCTTGCGATGGCAAAGCTGAATTTTCATTACTTCAGTCTTCAGCATCACATGACCCTTCAGAAATCTTGTTAATTTGTTATTATAAATTTTGAAAACAGTTCTGCTTTTTAGAGTAATATATTTTTGTAGAAACAGAAATATTTTGTAACTTTATTAATATATGTACTGTAACTTTAGATCAATCTAATGCATCCTTTCTGAATAAAAGTATACATTTCTTTAAAAAAAAAAAACAACTTACGGACCCCAAACTTTTCAACAATAACAAATATTAATATAACAATAATTTAGTACCATGACATATACTGTATCATAGCACCATGGTACTATGACCTATTGACAACTACACAACAGTAACAGTACAATACACTTTGCACTACTTGTCATGATTCAGTGAGATGCAGCACAATGTCATAATTGCATTGAGATTGAAACTGCGAGTGAGAAAGAGACTGAGTGTGTGAGGGAGAGAGAGAGTTAATCTGCGGTATCAGTTTCAATCTCTCTTGTGCGGTTCATTTCACTTTTGTCCAGTGCTGCATCTCATTGAATCAGTTCTGACCATGCTGACAAACGCTGGTTTCAGATTTTATGCTTATTTGGATGACCCACTTCTTCATGTACTGAACTGTAGAAAATTATGTAAATCAGCACATAGATAAATACAAACAGCAAAGAAAATAACGGCATAACTCTAAAGGAATTGAGCCTGGTTTATTCCATAAAATTGGGAAGTGGAATTGAAGTGATAGCACCACGTTTCTGAAGGCACATTGGATGAGTAGATGTGCCTGTAATATTGCAAATAATGTTAAAAGTCACATTCTTTCACCTAAACAATCAAGCTACGATTTTAAATTTTTGAACAACAACAAATGTATTTTATACTGTGCAAACATTTTATTAATGTTATTAAACTGAGTTTAAATTTGAGTTTAATATAAAATGTATTGATGGTGTATAATAACGAAAATATTCTTCTTCAAGCTGCTGGTTCAGCTAATATTTTCTCCACAGTGCCATCTAGTGTTTTGGATAATAATGCAAATGTGGTGAAACATCAAGTTTAAAGTGCTGTGCGCTATACTATATAAAAGTTTCAAGGACTAATTTAGTCCTATTTATGTGATAAAAATGACTTTTGGAAACACATACATTTTTTTTTTTTTGAAGACACTAAGGAGAATTTGGACAATGAATGTTATTGCTACCTATTATATTCTGCTTTAAACACTAATACTACTACAATATCTAGTCCCAAATGAGCTGAACAACATGGGATGCATTTTATAACAGATTGATGAAACTCTAAAAGTTTAATGGACAGTCGAAACAGCATGAAAAATAATACAGAGCTGCTGTAATAGAGCCCAATACAACACTTTAACATCAGATGAATAACGAGGTCCTAAACACCTCTGGGATCTAATTTAGTGCGTTTTATCCTGCTGTAATACAAACCCAATATCATATCTGCAAAACAACCATAATTTAATGAACCATACAATGTTATATCAAGACAGACCTCCAGTATACAGGTTCCCCTCCAAATAACGCAAAGTCTTGAAGAGGTTATAATATTATTGATGATTGTCACGCTCTCCTAACAAGAAATCAAAAGGCCTGATCGGAACAAATCTGTCTTTTGCCGCATGGACATGTATTCATGACTGAATTCCTCTCTCAGTGCAAGCTTTATTCTGTCAATTAGACTAGCACTGATATTGATTGATTTGCAGAGCGAACTCCACAAATCAATTTCTCCTATTGCTTTGCCATTCCAATTACTCCTCCTGCTCTGTTTTCATTGAACCACATTCTCTACTAAAACAGAAAAAAACTAAGGACATGCTCATCCACTAATGCACTTGTGTGTGTTCCCGTTCATGTTTGGTCTCGGACTGGATTGCGGTCTAGAAAAAAAAAACAGGCCCTAATTACACCTCCGAATTTGGAGACTCTGGTAGTGTGCGTCTGAGGTAATTACCGCACTGACACAATTTTACACCGTTCCAGGGTGTAATTAAGATTGCGGATTCATGGGTACTAATATTGTATGAACAGTTGTTAATGACGCTTTGCTTGGAGGAGTTATAATGAAATTATAATGGCGCAGTTACGAAGGTCAGTTGTTTTCGGCGGCGGCACGGAGCATCCTTACCTTTTCCCACTCTCTGTCCTTGTTCAGCACGATCACAACCAGTTTGGGATGCACCTGGTAACCGTCCTCGGTGAAGGACAAATCTCTGCCATCCCAAGTCACGTTCATCATGTACCTAGAGGAAGCAGAAACCTCATCAGGTTCAGAAATAGAGCAGTCAGGTGACACAAATCTTATCTGCTGCCGCAGGCATGAAAATAACTTTTCAGCCTAATGATGTTCATTCTATAACTAAAACATCAAAATAACATATGAAGATCATTTTCAACATGCAAGCAGACAAAAAGAGGATTTAATGAGCCATCTGAAGACTAATGACTGACCTAAATCAGACGTCACACATTAAGCGAAGATGAAAAATCTGCCCGAGTTATTATTAGTATCCAATGAAATCTACATGAATCACTACTATTCCTTCTTTTGTCTCCATCTTCAAAGAAATAGAAAGAGAGAGCATGTAGATATAAAACAGAAGAGACCAATCAAGGAGACATTCTGGGTTCAATACAAGCTCTTTGATATCATTTGTGGCATTAGATTACCACAGAAATTAATTCTGACTGGTTCCTCAGTTTCTTTTTAAGTATTTATTTTTATTTTTTTTATTCTTTTTGGTTACAGTGCAGAAGTAAACCGGGCCAGCATTCCGGAAGATTGAAAAATGGGAAAGTAAAGCTTATTTTCTTGTGGAATTTCAACAAGTTGTCCAGAGACCCCTAGGGGTCCACACGGTGGTGCTAGTAGGTCCACAGAAAATTTTAAAGATTTTTTTTTTACGAAATATATTTTAAGGTTGTAAAAGTTAACATGTTAACTTTTCCATTTTGTTAGATTTACCATAATTCATAGTATTACTACTTCATTTATCTTTCTAAAGTTGGAAATTATGAGATGATAATGATGATGATTGACACTAACTTTTATCAGTAAGAAAAAAAAAATCTTCATAATGTTTTTGAAAAAATAAAAACGTTTTTAAAGTATTTTTAATTTATATTTATTTTTACTATATATTTTTTAACATATTTATTTTCTAGTTTGAAGTCCCTGGCAAAAAGAAAACTTTGAAACCCCCTGGTCTTAATGTTTTTTCTTTCTTTCTCACAATATTAAGGGTGTTGGTAAAACCAGATGGGTATTTTTTTAGGGAAAGTAAAACCCAAGTGAATAGAGTCTGGATTATTCTCTTTTCACAATGCCACCTTGTTCCTGTCATATCACTTTAAAAGTGATAAACCGAGGAACACGTTGTGTTGCCATCCCACTTTTCACACCATGTCGTCAGGTATCCCTCAGAGACCCGAGTGGCAAAACACCGGCTGACACAAACACATCAGACTGCCCCTCTTCCTCAGTAATTACGACCCAGCCATTTTAACAAACCCTGCGGCACGGGTATGGCCTGGTGGTAAGTTTTATGCTGCAGTACTGCCAGGTGAGCAGAACTAAAAGTGTGGCATGATGATCGAGTTATGAAACGAGTCTTAGTGGGCGTCTAGTGACTGAATGGCAGTGCAGCTTGTTGAATTGATTGGGGTCCCATTTAGGGGGAGAAGCGAAGGCCCACTCACCCTAGATATATTGCTGAATCCAATTACATCAGACTGCGGGAGAGGAAGAGAATCGATATGCTCTGCTCTCCTACACTACAAGACATGTTTCCATTCACACTGGGCTCCCTTATTTATTTGAAAACTTCTTTCATATTTTACACCTCACCCAGTTCCCTTTGCTGTGACCTGTGGATCACTACACTGGTCACACCTGCAGAGCCCCCTTTACCAATTACTGAGGAAAGTAGACACTGGACACAGTGTGTCAATCGAGCTTTAGGTTCTCAGCAGAATCGCAGGAGTGTGAGCTGTGCTCATTAGCTTAGTATGTTCTGTCACTACTAGACTTGTGGCGTTCGGACTGGAAGAACCATAGTGACAAACAGAACAAAAATAAGTGATGGGGGGGAGAGGGAGAACTGAATGAAAGGAAAATATTTGCATATTGAAAAAGTGGCAAAATTAATCTTGAACTGCCTCTAGACGTGTTATGCCCTAATTTTTGGACCAAGTGGACATTTAGTGCAACGTCCAAAATATGTATCTTTGATAACAAATAAGGATGCTCCAATATAAAAATGTTAGGCAACACTGACAGCAAATGTTTCTTTAAAGTTATGGACAACAATCAATAAATGACTGATATTATAATTGTATGATATTTTGTTTAAATTAATTTAAAAAACAACACTACGTACGGAGATATGCTGAGATTGGCTAAAGCTTAGCCTACGTTTAAAAGTGTAGATTATCTGTGTTATTAAAGTTGTTTTAAAGATTAATTCATTTTTTAAAGATTCATTTTTAATTCAGTTTGAGTGTTAGATGATAGCTAAATTAATCTAAACTTAAAAATATGGGAATCAAGCATGCATAACTGTATATCCAATACTGCTTCATATATATGGCCCCAATATCAACTGATACCGATAAATAAAAAAAAATCTAGGAAGGGAGTCTATCTATCTATCTATCTATCTATCTATCTATCTACAAACCCGATTCCAAAAAAGTTGGGACACTGTACAAATTGTTAATAAAAACAGAATGCAATGATGTGGACGTTTCAAATTTCAATATTTTACTCAGAATACAACATAGATGACATATCAAATGGAGAGGAGAATGAGTTTGTGGGGGTCGCAGGCAGATCTGGCCGATGAGTTTAAAGAGGGGCTTTTCTTCTCGCGCTTGTCGGCCGCGGACGAGGGTGAGCTGCTGGATGATGATGATGATGTGATTTCCCTAACATCATCTGATCCAGTGGCCAGTGCTCTGCTGGGTTCTGCCCAGGAAGAGCAGGAGATGTCTGAGGGGGGCGAAGAAGTTTAGACTGAGTCCTCCCAATCCTCCTGCCTTGCGTATGATGAGCTTTTGGAGGTTATGGAATGCGCCACGGTGAGGCTTGACTTGCCGTGGAAGCAAGCCAGGAAGATGGCGCCGCGAGGTCATCTCGACGAGTGTAATCTATCTGACCATAGCCCCCCCAGCTCAAGTGAGCCTTCCTTTTCTTCCTGATCTACATACGGAGATAGAGAAGGAATGGAAAAGGCTGTTTTCCTCCCACATCCATAGGTTCTAGCATACGAGTTATGCCAACATCGAGGGGATGCGTGAAAGCGGCTATGAGAGGATGCCCCCTGTAGAAGAGATGCTGGCTAGCTATCTCTTTGTAGGAGAGACATCCTCTCTCAAGGCTCCCTCCTTACCATCTAAGCCCCTTCAGGATACATCTCGCTCGAATAGCAGGGCATACGCAGCAGCAGGTCAAGCTGTCGCTTCGTTGCTCTGGCTCTGAGGTGAAACAGCTCTCCGCCCTCACTGTGGGAGGGTTCCTTTGAGCTCGCCGGTCCTGGGCAGACTGGGTGAGTCCTCCTTGCGACTCGAGAGTTAGGTCCTCTACAAAAAGTTCCTCTCTCTCTTCGCAAGGGGTTGAACCCTCCGATCTTGAGCTCCGTGGCAGTGACATCAGGTAGTTGGGCCGCTTGCTGTTTCCCTGATAAACGGCCTCTATTCGGGTCAAGCCAGGCAGTGCTCCCCTCACCTCAGAGGGTTGTCTTTGAGCCTGCCGCTCCCTATTGAGTGTCTGAGGACTTCTGGGCATCTGTGAGCAGATGCTTCGGAATCTTTCTAAATCCATGCTATGGTAAGTGCACATGCTAAGCTTCTGTGCACTTTCTAAAATCCACATTGTGGTAAGTGTGCACGCTAAGCACTCTGCGCACTTTCTAAAATCCTGTATGGTAAGGGTTATGGGTATTGTTCTATGGGATGCGCCATTTCCATCTATGTGCGCTCTGTGTATGTTATGGACTGCTCCCTCAGAGTGCCACGGTCACATAAGGTCTCTAGGTCAGTCTGGTAAACAGTCTCTATGGCCCCTTAGCAATGGTATCTTTAAAATCCATGCTATGGTGAGTACGCACGCAAAGTCTCTATGCACTTCCTAAAATCCACGCTGTGGAAAGTTCACACATCAAGCATTTTGCGTTCTTTCCAAAAATCCTGTATAGTAGGGGTTACACGCTGCAGCTTCGTGCCTTTTCTTTGAGTCGGTCAGGCCCCAGTTCCACCTTGGACAGCACTCTACCTATGTATCCTCAGTGATACCTACTTTAACAGGGTGTTGCTACTAGGGGTCTGTTGAGACAGTTCCTTCAGCAAGTTCATGCAGAGCAAGCGGTAGCCCCCTGGGTGACAGGCCAAGACCTAGTTACGATTCTAGGCGCTTGGTCGTATCCCCTTAAAGGAATATCTTCCTGATTCTAAGCCTTTGAGCTCTACCCTGGGCCCAGGAGTCCTGGCCCTAACAGGTAAGTTTATGGGGTATGTAGCTTAGGCCTTTGGACGTAGGGGATAATGTCACTGACAGCCGTCTAACCGTCCCAGGGGCAACTCCCTTGAAGCTTTGGTAGAGTTGGTACTTAGTGCTCGCCTGTGGTTTGGCATGCACTCCCCTCAGCATTGTGGCATGGGTATACCATTCCCTATAGCGACCCCTAGAGGACGCAGTTCAAAATTCCCTTGAAAGGGAATATCTCAGGTTACGTATATAACCATGGTTACATATAACGAGACACTGCGTCCTCTAGTTTCCTTGCCATGCTTCGGACGCAAACTTCAGACGAAGAAGCGGAAGACTTGTTCTCCCGGTGCCTCTTTATACTGTGGTCGCACCTGTAGTGACGTCATAGGCTGTCGCCGGGCAAAGTGTTGTTGTTGTTTTGAATGTATGCTTCAGACACGGGTCATGTCGAGGCGTTCCCCATAGCGACCCCTAGAGGACGCAGTGTCTCATTCCCTACTCAGGGAACCATGGTTACATACGTAACCTGAGACGGTGTTTTTCAGACACAAAAAATAAAATAAAATAAAATGAAAATATAGGGCTTGCACACTATCCAATGCTTTGTATATATAAATTATTACTATAATTTTAAAGTATTACATAGTTAAAAGGTGTTTTTTTGTCAGATAATTTTTAAGCCTAGGACACCAGTGAGCCAGGCCTGCCAAAAAAATGCACAATGCCCTTGACTGCCCCGCCCTGCCCTACACCAGCACAACAACTAGACCTGACCCAACCCAACACATCTTCCATGAACCCCAACTCCCTTCTCCCTAATGAAATTAAAGCACATAACAACCCCTGACTCATGCTTGCTCACTGAGAACCCTTCATCAAAGTCCTCATTACAGCAGGTGTGCCCGATTAAAATAGGTGGGTGGTACAACTGGCCTGAAAATTTTCACAGTACTTTATATGTGGTCAAACTGAAGTAGGCAGCTGCACTGCAACCGGCCGAGTGTGGTCGAATATAACAGTTCCTCGTTAGGCATTTATAGTAACAGGGTTGACACTAATGAGGGCAGGCAAGATGTTCCCTATGCGACATATAGAATTTTTCAGCCATTAGAGAAGCAAGAAAATGTTCCTACATGAAGTTAGTTCATTTGCGGGGAGTCTACACTTCTCGAGCCGGCATGACAGAACGTGTAAATGAAATCAACTCTCCCTTGAGTAATAACTCCGGACGTGATATACAAACTAATCCAATAGTTTTTCTGACACAGGTATCTGTGCAAGGCTCAAATCAATGTCATAAGAGAGCATCGCATCTGTACGACAATACCAGGACAGCTGGGACTGTAGAGGTCTTTTCACCTGGGGCTCAGGCAGACGTTACACAGACCCAGGGAATGGCAGAATGAGTGCATGTGTAAACCTGCGCTACTAAGTGCATCTGATACAAAGTGGGGCACGGCGAGCCATATAAGAGAAAATATGCTCCTGACGGCACGTGTAAGGAGAATGGAGGGACTGGTGGGTCTCTGTGTGTTTAATCTCTCTCCTCCCCCTTGAGGACGCATTCAGGTCAATTCCAGCCAAAGGTTTTAAAATAAAAACATGACCCGAACATGTTACCTATTGTCATGCTTGCGTAAAAATAGATTCTAGGCCTTATGGATTTTGACCATATACACAAATTTAAAAACAATCTTCTCGTCGATTCTCTCTACATACTCTCACCCTTGACCAGATCATTCCACCATTTTCAGTGAAGCAGTTTATGTGTTCTGTCTGAGTGCCTTTATTTTACTGTAGACACAAGAACAGAAGTGAAAGTCTGATAACCATTAACCATCTCACTAGTGCCTGTGTGAAGGTGCTGTATAGCCAAGGGTTTTCAAACTGGGGTTCAAAGACCGCCAGAGCACTGCAAGGGTGTCTGCAAGAAAATATGAGAGGAGAAAATTCATTTAACAGCAAGATAATTAAGATTGAATTATTTACTTAATTATTTAAGTAAAAATCCTATAATTTAAACAAATAAAATGTTGCTTTGAAACAAAATATACAAATGCTAAATAAAGTAAAAGTACAAGTTTATATATATATTGTCACGGGAGGAGCACACGACAGACACAGTGCGTGTGGCGTCAGGCCTCGGAGAGGCTTTTATTTACAAAATAATATAAACAACAAAGTGTCCAGGAAAAAAGGGGAATCAAGTGTCCAAAATAAAACAGGGGATCTGGTGTCCTCGTCATGCTGCAGGCAGGGAAGGGCAGTGGTCAGGAAGGGTCCAGGTAAGGGGTGGAGTCCGGCAGCTGCACGCGCTCCCCTCTCCAGTCCGGGGCGCGAGGGGCGGCTGCATCCTTCTCGCCTAGGCCCCGGCGTGTGAAGGGACTAGACGGCCCGGCATCCTGGCCCGACAGCCGTGTAACGGGTGCTGTTCTCGTCCAGACCACGGGTCCGGTAGCTCACGACTCTGGCAGCACAGGAGTCCCTCTATGCAACCCTCCTGGACCCACGAGGACACCAGCGTGCATGCACGGGGAAGAGACCGGTCTCCCGAGGAGAGGAGCGCTCGGCATTAAACAGCGGCGTTGATGAGGCTCCATTCGGTTCAGGTGTGCCCCATCACACGCCGCCAGCCCTGGCTTTTCCAGCGCCCCTCCTCTCTCACGCACCCACTTCTGTCGGGAACCTGGCGAAGGGCGGCGATTAAGGGACGGGGTGATGATGATAATTAGGGGGGAGGCAGCCGACTCGTCACAATATATATATATATATACACATATATTTACAGTGCTTAATTTGTAAATTGCAAGGTCCCGGAATAAAGTGGGGTGACGGATCCGGCATGATTAGAGGAGGGAGAGGTAACGGAGCATTCGCGCAATGGAGGACCAGCTTACATGATTAACAGCGTGCATCTTCTTACAGTCATGAAAAAAATTTAAAAGTCATGAAATTTTAAAACTGCCAATTCCAGGCCTGGAAAAGTTTTGGAAAAGTCATGGATTTTTTTCCTTAAATCTCTGTTTAATAGAATTATGTTTAATCTGCTTTCGAGTTTATAATGAGGGACATTCCTGCAAACATATTCAATAGAGCATGTAGGTTAGATGAGTAAATAAATCCACACATACTATCAGATTAAATAAGTCATTTGAAAACAGCTTGAGTGATTCAGCTGTACCCATGGCCGGACTTACCATTGGGCTTGAATGGGCTGCAGCCCATTAGCCGCATTTCAACTGCGCGCACGGGCCAGATGGGGCTAACAACTTCCAGCTTCCAACTACGACATTCAAAGCCATAATCAAACAGCATAAACCGAAATTTATGATTTTTTGTTCACACAGAAAAAGGACACACATATTAAATCATGTCTGCGCTGCACTGTGTACTTTAAACGGTTCCATTAAGCCTTTAGCCCAAAAGAGCACACATTTACAAAGATAATGATAAATTCTCAAATGTTCACGCCTCACTTCTTTACAGAGGATGATTCTATATTATATTAATGTTCCACTAAATTAATCTGAAGAGTTTTGAGCACTCTCTCCCGTCCAAAGTCTATAGAATACCCTAATATCTTACAGGGACTTTGTCCCATCTCACTACCTCCACACAAAGTGGAGCAGAAATTTCATCAAAACGATTAAAAAAATAAAAATAGCCATTTACAGGGTTTGTACGGTCATGAAAAACCCAGAAAGCTTTGGAAAAGTCGTGGAAATTTATTTTACAAATCTCTATATAATAGAATATATGTGTAATCACGTCCTGAATCTCGGTGCGGGATTGTGCATTTTGGTTTTACTCATTTTCGCAGGTTTCGCACGTTTGGAAAATTCCCGCAAACATTTATTTAATATACAATGTAGGTTAGATGAGTTAAAAAAATTCACACAGAATATCAGATTAAGTCAGTCATTTGAAAACAGCGTGTGTGGTTCAACTGTACCGCGTCTTCTCGCTCTCACTCTCTCAAAATTGCCTCACATCAGCGCATCTCATCTGCACTAAGAGAGCTGCTGCACACTGCCATACAAGACTTTCGCTCAGCTGACAGGACTGTCACTTGCCTAATCGGGTCAGTGTTGCATCATCACAAAAGTTTATCATTTGCATGTCTTTTTAAGTCTTTTTAAACCATTCGGTACTAGCACTATCCAAACTACTTTTCTGGGCGCTCACGTGAAGCCGCGCAAACAACCTCCAGAAAAAGTTATTGTTTTCATTGTTTCTGACTCAAGTAACCTTGCATTTTAATAAATAATATTACACAAAGACAATTAAACGGTCAGTGTAAATGAACAAGTTACTAGCAATAGCACAAGGATACAAATGAAACAAACTGTGTTTGAACTTTTTCAGGTAGGCTAGCCTAAAACTAACAGTAGCTGCTACTATTCAGGAACAAAATACTATGATGTATAAAGTCACAGATAGATATAGATTATAATAGATTATATTTATATATGAATCCATATTAAATATGAAAAAGTTATTTAGTCAAGTGCAGATTTGAGCAGAGTGATTTTTTTCTTTTGTTCTTTAACACAGACTGACAGACAGCAGGTGTACTAAAAGCTGCTGTCACTTTCATACCAAATGTTAATGTTAACGATGTTAATTAATTAGGCCTATTGGTTATTGTTAATTAATTTTAACAACAAAAGGCAAAATCACTCACTGCTCTTGACTGAATAACTTTTGTAACTTTAATTTTAAGAATTAATCTGTTGTTTAATTTACAGTGAATTTACTGTTTTTAATTTACAGTTTATTCCATTTTTGCAGCATTTCTGTACCTGAATGTTTTCCACCAAAGCTGTTTCTAAAACTAAATTCAGGTGCTGAGTTTAATTTATAATACTGGCTAAGCAAATTACAATATACTTAACATTCTGTCATTCAGTTATGTGATTATTTAGCCTAACTTATGTTCTCTGCATGAAGTCACGTTTGGCACAGTAGCAGCCTGTGCTTATTAGAAAGCAAACAAATAGCATTAATAATCATTCATTTTCCTTAGCATATGCTGATAAATCTGAACATTTGTGTAAAATAATGGAGCATTAGGTCATGAATATTGCATTAAAAGTAATTGAAATTTATTGGTTGAACGAACCCTGCATTTAATGAGTGAATGCCTACGATATAGGAGTTAGCCTATCACACAAACTAGGGTCCTGTTTTTCCGAATATCTGCACGATGGCAAATGTACAATAAACACAGACAAAAAATTCAGTTTTGCCCCATCAATGCGTCTCTGAGCAACACAGTGTTTTGTTTCTAATCATTACACGGACCAGTAAATGGTTCAAACAGGCTATAAGTACAGTCGTTTGCTAAGTTAAATGAATTAGCATTTTAAACAAATCGGTTGATTTATGGATTCAACTCACTCATTAAGACAGTCACTTGCTGCCACCTACTGGCGGTTGGAGGTTCATATTTTAAAATGTAGCTCATTATTTAATTTTTGCAATCATTTAATATTTCTACATTAAAATGTTGTATTTAAACTTAACATAACTTGTGCAAAATCCATCTATGGATTTTGTTTATAGTGATTTCATTTTATTTTTAATAGCCAACATGTTTTTTATTCAGATTGAATTTATTAAATTTAAGAATCTGACATAAAAATTTCAGTGTTATTTCAGGGTTTTGATCTCTCAACTGAGAGATCACATCCTGTTTATTGTATTATAGTGTCTATTTAATATTACATCTAAACTTTGACTAGGCTAGACATGTTGCCTATTAATTGTATACAGTATATGAACCTGAAAGCATATTTAAATTTTTGTGTATTTACCTCATAATAATGTTCTAGTTGAGGGCATTTGTAGTATAGGTATGAGGCCCAAACATAACCTCAAGCCCAGGGGCCCCCGGCCCCGTAAGTGCTGCCCTGGCTGTACCACGTCTTCTCTCACTCTCAAAGCGGCTTCACAACAGCACATCTCGTCTGCATTACTGCACGCTGCGATACAAAACTTTTGCTCGGGTTTCGGGACAGTCGACAGAATTGTCACTTGCCTAATCGAGTCATTGTTGCATCGTCACAAAACTGTATCATTTGCACATCTTTTTAAGTTTAAGCCATTCGATAATCGCGTGCTCCAAAGGGTTTTCCTATGCGCTCACAGTCACATCCATAGCGCACATATCGCACCGCCTCGCGAGTACCAAATTGAGTTATTTTTCGCAGCTTGTGGCGCTTACGCGGCCAAATACACACAAAAAATTACGTCAAAATGGCAGTCCTGGCGATTATCCTCGTAAGCACAGTCGGTTTTGTCTTAACTAAATGTAAACATCTGAGAAAGAAAACGCATGTGTATCAGTATTGGATCCGTGCATTCGGGTTTGTGAGAGCAGCCACGTCGCATCTCTTTGCACACTCAAGTTTGTTGTTTCAAATGTAGATGCTAGGCAAGCCTGCTCATAATATAATGTTTTTTTTCATGAAATATATGCACGCTATAGGTCAACACAAACGTCGTTCATTGGCGCGTGAGGAGGGGATCTGTCAAATGAGGTGCCGGATTAGATTTCGGACAAATTCGGAGGTGCCGGATCAGGATCCGGCTTGTTCCGGCACAAATTAAGCCCTGTATATATATATATATGTGAAATTTATCATAGATAGGTAGGTAGATATTATAATATATATATATATATATATATTTATACACAATTTATTCTTTTATACACAACTTTTGTTTGCATTTGCACTAAATGGCTATATATATTTGTGAATAACCTTATATTATTTTCCAGATATTGCAATAATTTACTTTGTGTGATGACAAATAACATGTGTCTTTATTCATGAACTTACATAAATGCATCATATTAGCAGGTCCTTAGCATTTAAACTTTTGAAAACCCCTTCTGTAAACCATTTCAGCCATTTTGCTAAATTCAGTTATATATCCTCTACAAATCCTCCCTCCACTGACAAGTCAGCAAGCCCAAACATTACAAAAAAAATGACCAGAGAGGGTTTCGACTGGCTAGTTTTCTGAGGTCTGGGCCACTCTTTGACTTTAAAAAACAATGCTTTCTTCACCATAGGGAGGACGGCAGAGGCTCAAGTTATTTAAACCCAGCTCTTCATAATGCTTCCCATTGTGCTGCTGCCTGCCAACTTAAATCGTTTTAATGTGCTGTGATGGCCATATAAAAGTATTATTTCCACAGGAGCTCATATTTCCCTTCACTCCAAAACACAAAGGCTTTGAGGAGATGGTACGGCTCGGGTCCTTTAAGGCCAAGGTGCCAATGACATAGCTGTTAACCCTCCCCACGATAGAATGACCTGTTGCCACTGCTTGGAAATGCTTAGCCTACTCAAGCTCAAATGCCAGAATTATAACTGCCATAAGTCATATTTAATTTTGCCCATGAAAGTTCAAAGTAATAGCGGTGACTTCTGTGGCACTGCCCTCTGTGAAATGGTGTTTTGTTGGGGGGTGGTCAGATTGGCTTCCGTCTCAGTGGGAGTGTTTAAAGTGCCCTTTATTTCAGAAATGTATGGTTGCAGAGAGCACAGCTGACAGCTACCCTTGGTCCCCAACACAGGGGAGGAGGCACACTGGACTCACCCTGCCTCTCCCCTGTTGACAGGTAATTTCAGTATTCGTCACTGATATATGAAAGATAAATTTAGCTAAGGTCCGCTTTTCATAGTACTTCAGATGACAGTCTTAAATCTGTCATAAAGGAAAATTTTGCTTGGGGACCGCATATTTCACCTAGGTTTCTGACACTCAATTTTAACAAGAGTATGAAATGCAGAGAGAGGTTCACTTGCCAGTTTTATTTTTTCACCCCAAAGAAAAATGCTGTGCCAAATACACTCCCTATATTCACAGCTTAAATATAGATATACTGTATATATATAGATAGGATTTTCCATAATTTTTTTGCACAAACAAAATTAGCAATAATAATAATTATTAAGATTATAAGAAAAATGCAAATATAAATCTGAGTCATTCTAAATTTAGAATTTGAAAGAAATAAATACTTTTATTCAGCAAGGACGCATTAAGTTAATCAAAAATAGTAAAGACAGTTCTATTGTTGCAAAAGACTACTGTTTCAAATAAATGCTGCTCTTTTGAATTTTTTATTAATCAAAGAATCCTGAAAAAAATAATTTCTAAAAAAAATATTTTTATAATAAATAACTTTCAACACTGATACGAATAAGAAATGTTTCATGAGCCACATTAAAATATATATGAACTTTCATTATATTTTTATATTTAAATTTTTTATTAACGTCTTAATTGTTTAATGTATGTTCGAATTATGTCAAAAAAATTGCTAAAAATTGTTTGGAATTTTTCAAGTCCAACTTTAGAGGCGTTTTGACAGCCTATTTCTAAAAGATTCAAAAACAATATAATTCTATCCATAAAGACATTCTATATTCTATACTTCTATCATATATCTATCATTAGAATATTAAACACAGTAACTGTATCATTAGAAAGCTAGTGCATAAAACTCCAAATGTGGTTCTGGGTGATTCAAGTGATTTAAAATGATGAAATAGTGAGTCTAAATCTTACAAAAATGTACAGAAAATCTAATATTTACAGAAACATTTTGACTCGGCTATTTTGTGGGAATTATCAATCCAAGAAAAAGGCCATATTTTCAAAGAATCTGATACCCTCCATCTGATGATCTACATGCCTAAAAAGTCTAAATACAAAGGAGACCCCATGCAGTCAGGGCACGAGTCCTCTTCTCTGCTGGCTCTAGTAGAGCCCATCTCTGGCCAAGCCTTTGACCATCTGTGCTGAGACTATCAGGATTTATGTACCCTAAACACCAGGGTGAAAGTGTAACTCAGGCAACACCACTCCACTGCAAATGGGGCAATTCAGCGTGTCTGCTCAGCACTGGCAGGTACTACAGAGGCATATGGGTGAGACAGACTAAGGACTGGCAGCAGGGTGCTGCAGCCGGCACCGGCTCCAAAGCAGGAGCAAAAGGAACAAAAGCACCCTGGCTCATTAAGAGCACTTTATATTTGGAGAGCTCTCCAAGCGTATTAGCAAAGTCTCCATGTTGTTCTGCCCTGTGTAAAACATTATTCATTAAAAGCACAGGTGCGCAGCACTGCGCCGTCCCGAGAGAGTTTGAGAAGGGCAGCAGTACCCACCTCTGGGTGTCTGACCAGTGTTCTGCAACTCCCTAAAAACCTCCCTTAGCGTTTCCTGTCTGCCCCCTCACCATTAACTTACTCAAGAATGCTGCTCAAGCTGGGAAACATATTAGCAGGATGTAACAATAAATTTTGCATATGCCTGACCCATGCCTGTCTCTTACAGACCTCTTGGGTTGCTTTTTCCATCCCCCAAGTTTTCTTTTTCCACCTGACTGACCAAAAACTGTATTTGCTCACATAACTAGCCCTCTTGTTTCCACTTTTTAAGTGCACGAACAAGACCAACACACACACACACACACAATAAGCTGGTTCTGCTCCCTCATTCACTTTTGTGACTTATTTTTTGATAAAACAAAGTATCAGCTTTCAAGGCACGTCCATTTTATCAGGACATTCAAACTGAAAAATGTTTTGATGCTCTTTAATGTATTACATCTCATGTGATTTGTGTTTAAACTGTGGGAAAATGCCAATGAAATAACAACTTATCAAACAACATTTATCTCAGGAAAGTTAACCAATGTGCAAAGGTAAAAAATGAACAGTCTTTGTTTGCTTGTTTGTTTAAGAAATTAATACTTTTACTCAGTAAGGATGTATTAAACATGTTCCTTTTAAATATATATATATATATATATATATATATATATATATATATATATATATATATATAAATTGTACTAACCCCAAACTTACATATAAGGACTATACACTCTCAAAAAAAGGCACAAAAGTTGTCACTGGTTCACTACCTTTTTAAAGGGTACTAATATGTACCTTTAAGGTACTAATATACACCTTTTAGGGATAAATAGGTTATAAAGGTGTACCTTTTGAAAAGGTACTGCCCTAGTGACAGCTTTTGTACCTTTTTTTGTACTTCTGCGAGTGTGTGATATTTGAATTATATTTTAAAAATTGTATTAATTAAACTTTGTTTGGAATCTTTAAAGATCACTTGGAATTTAATGACAGCCACCTAGAGACATATTAGGTCTATCATTAAAAAACTGAGACTTCTTTTTTGCAAATGCCCTATATGCCCTATTTCTCTAACAGAGACCTCTTGGGTTGCTAGTGACAGCTTTTGTACCTTTTTTTGTACTTCTGCGAGTGTGTGATATTTGAATTATATTTTAAAAATTGTATTAATTAAACTTTGTTTGGAATCTTTAAAGATCACTTGGAATTTAATGACAGCCACCTAGAGACATATTAGGTCTATCATTAAAAAAACTGAGACTTCTTTTTTGCAAATGCCCTATATGCCCTATTTCTCTAACAGAGACCTCTTGGGTTGTTTTTTTTCCACCTTTTCCTTTTTCCAATTGACTGATCAAAAACTGTGTTTTCCCACATAAATAGCCCTTTTGTTTCCACTTTTAAAGTGGAGGAACTGGATGGACAGGCTGTTGACAGAAAACACTAACATACCACTGACACTCGGATAATAGCCCAGCTCTCATCTTTCACTCACTTGTGTAATGCACTGGGTGGCAACTTGGTTTTTTCCATTTGGCCATAGCAGCTGGTTTTGGCCTCCGGGATGTCCCCAAACTCTTCCAACATGGCTGCAGCTGCCGTGGTTATAATCCCAAGCCCATCTCGAACCCGTGCCTCAAGAGGATAGTCCCAGTCATCGTAGGATACAGAGATCATTCCAGAGGGGAACGCATCTGGAGTGATGTCTGGGTTGCCCGTGGTCAAGCTGGGTACAATCCAGATGTACCCGAAACCGGTCAGGCCCAGTGATCGGGCCTCCTCCAAGATGTAAGCCGCTTCATCCTTTGAGCAGTACAAAAGGATGACTGGAGACTGCACCCTTTTCAGCTGGATCTGGGTCCTGGAGTCCCCGTCTACGGCATCCAGGGTGATGGTGTGCTGGAGGTCCCAACCGACAAAGCTGTTGTCGACCGTGGTCTTCAGGATGGCAATGAAATCCTGGTAGCCCGGGAACTTGCTGGTCACTATAGAGAAGACATGCCAGTCGTACTCTTCCATAATGTTGAGCATGAGCAGCGCCTCCTGCTGGATGGAGGCCCCGAACTGGAAGAATGTAGATTTTTCATCCTGTTGAACAAAGAAAGACAAAAAGAACTGTTAACAACATGATAAATATAGGTTTTCAGCTGTCAACATTAGGGATGCACAATATATCGGTACCAGTTTAGTTGTCTGCCTATTTATATATACAGTTTACCTTTACTGTCATCTAAAATTAATTTACAATTAATCTTTAAAAATGTTTTAAAATAATTTAATCATAATATTATTAATCATTTATAAATTTAATAATTTGGCCATAGCATGGAAATAATTATCTTATTGTGTCAGGTAGAATTGTAATATTAGTGCAACAATAATAAACTTCAAATTAAAAACACAACAGTTCACATTAAATAATTCCCACATACACTAGAACAGCCAGAATAGAGAGACTATTTAAATATTTTGAGAGTTCTGAACTCAATATTACAGAGTGACAGAGTTAACAAAAGTTAATAAGATTATTTATTAAAATGTAATGAGTCAAAAAGGAAAGAGAAGAGCTTTTCTGGTTCTTTAACTCTTTTGAGATCCATCTGATATGTGCAGCTCTGGCCTTGATGAACTCATTGTCTAATCATAATGATGCACTGAGCCAGTTCTTTCTGGCTGAGCAGATTCAATCCCCATGTGTCTTTCGAACTACTCCCTCCAGCGTCCCACAATTCCACAGCTTTAACTGGCCCTCAGAGGCACAAAGGACACAATCGTTTTTAGATTCATACTCTGTGAGTTCAAACTTTTCACTCCTTTTATGAGTGAGAGGATCAGAAGCTTGTATAAGGAATGCGACAAGCTTTCATTAAGCTTCTCAGTCTTGTGGATGCTATTTTTCCCATCACCATTTCAATGTCAAACCAATTACTGCAGCCTCATAAATGGTAATTGAAAGGTAGCCAATGACTGAATACAGATGTAAGATGAGGCATCTGTCTTTGTGTACATGTGTGAAAGATGTCTGTAGGAAACAACACGTTGTGAGTCTGTGTATGTAGGGAGGAGAAATGTTTCACTTGGTTTTTTCGCTATTTTTAGGATGCTCG
Source organism: Sinocyclocheilus grahami (assembly GCF_001515645.1). Classification (NCBI taxonomy): domain Eukaryota; kingdom Metazoa; phylum Chordata; class Actinopteri; order Cypriniformes; family Cyprinidae; genus Sinocyclocheilus; species Sinocyclocheilus grahami. The sequence continues at coordinate 856,811 of NW_015505309.1, read as the reverse complement.
GCTTGACATTGCCAATTTCACACACTGGAGAAACTAAATAGACACTGGTGCTGCAAAGAAAACACAAGATAACTGTGGATAACACTTCACACACGCATCCACGGCACAAATGAACACAAATCTTCTTTGACCAAAAGCGTTATGCTACTTTTCCATGACCAACCATCTGACTTCCCAGACGACACTCAGCCACGTCAATATCTTCAAATGCCATATCAGATCTTCTGCTGGCATTTGTCAATCTTTTAATTTGATGCCAGCCCAATATAACACATTCATTAAAGCCGCTTCTGATAGCCACAGTGATTATCTTCTGTTTTTGTGACGGATAGTTAATGAAATACAGGGTCCATGCTGGAGACGCTTGATTGAGTCTTCGCAATAAACGTTTATTAGTCAGTTGGTGGGCTGGTAATGACAACTTTTTCTGCACCTGTGTCCGGTTTTTCTGCAAGATTTAATAAAATGTTACATTCTTTGGGTGGAAATATTTGGATAATTTGGTCTTTTGGATCATGAGAAATTTTCATTCATTTTGAGATCCAAACTTTTGACTGGTACTATAAACAGAAATATAAATATTATTATTAAAAAAAACATCAAGTAATGATTTTTTTAATAACAATAAAAAAAGTAGTAGTATTAGTAGTAGTATAATTAGAATTCTTGTAATTGTATTATTATCATTATTATTATTTCATTTTTTTTCAATTATTCTAAGAACAATGTAGGAATTAACTTAGGATCAAATCCTATAGCAAATAAATTAGAATAGTCATATGGAAATAGTCTTTTTTCAACAAAAAAAGGAAACAATACATACCAAACCACAAACCACATACCATTTTTATCTGTCTATTTCTCTATTCTATCGATCTATCTATCCATCCATCCATCCATCCATCCATCCATCCATCCATCCATCCATCCATCTATAGGTTATTGACATAACTAAAAAATAGTAAGAATACAAATACTGTGAACCAGAATTTCACAAAAAATGCACATGCATTGCATCTATAGAATATTTAATTTAAAATAAATATATAAATAACACTGCTGAGGCTCAAATACTTTATGAATCTTGGGAAAATTTAAATACGAAATGATATTTTGAATCTGGCACCTAGTTAAACTTGATAAAACAATGGCTTTTGCAATGAAATACTGTTGTGCAACAGTTGCACTGTTATGTGAAGTGGTCCCTGTGAGACTAGACACATTTGCTTAAGTGATGGATGGACGACAAGACAGTCCTAATTTATTTTCACTGCCTCACCTTGGAAAGATTTTAATTATTCCTCAAAGGTTATCATGATGTTATCTTAAAGTGGCACAGTTTTGAGTGGCAATTTCTTTTCAGATCTGGGGATGTCAATGAATATGGAGCAGATTATTTTACATTTATGGAATAATGGCATAAAGATTACTCAGCTTGAGCTGCCCACTCCCCACAGTTGTCCATCAACTCTTGAAGTGCAGGGTTAAGAAAATATGACCCTCATAATAATGGGTCTACTGGGCGCAGTGTGTGGGGTGAACATGTAGATCGTTCAGAGTGAGCACTCATTGAACTCATTCTGCAGATGACCTCAGGAGATGACGGAAAGAGAGGAAGGGAGTAATTGTTTCATCTTAAAAACAATGTGGTCTCTTTCTGCAACAAGGATGAAACCAATAATTATAAAGTGAGAGCTAAGAAAATAAATAAAAGGGTCTTATGGAAGACTGATTTGTTAATTGAGTAAAAATAAGATACACAGTTTGATGTGTACAAATATATTATATTGTGTGATGTGAAACATTATTATATTATATTATATTATATTATACAGTATTATATTATATTTAGCATAATATAATTGTATAATACTTTGAATATAAATAATAGCCACAACTGCAGCATGAAAAGTATGACTCGTAAAGTACATTTATAAAAATTTTGCATTGTTGCCTAAATGTAATTTCACAGCCAAGCACCGAGTGTGACACGAAAGGCATGTGTAATCTGCTTCAGAGGTGTGAAAGAAGATTTGTGTGCATTTGACTGGAGTGTAGCAATACTAGTTTCTAATTTCCCACCCGCTTTCCTGAGGATCTGCACCATCCCTGTCTGCTGCTGAGCTTTCTCAATGCCATTTTCTTCATATAACAGGATGCCATTACCAGTCAGAGATGATAAAGCTACATTGTTTGCTCAGAAATAGGAACCGTGCTGTATCATATTTCGAAGCAGATCTGAAAAAACAAGATTTGGAGTGGAGATATTTCTCAAAAGACATTGCTTAAGATCTTAAGACCATCTGCAGATCTTTGTTGACTCCTTTATTGAAGGTGATACTGGGGTTTAACATCAATCATTCTGCACGTCTTTCATTTCGTAAAGCCTTATACTAGTGTTCTTTTCTAATTGTGATGCAAACAAATGTTAATTGCGAGCTCCAAGCTTCACAGCACCACATCAAAAACACGTAATTTCCTTGTGTACTCGCACTGTTTTAAATCTAAAAGCAGCCAACAAACTTGACAGACCGAATGTGTTATTTCTGAGAAAACCAAATGCAAGGAATCACATCAATAACCGCTAAGAGCATCTGAGGTGCTCTTTTGGCATCTCAACAGCGTGAGCTCTCAGACACATTCGAGGCATTTAGAGATCTCTGTTCAGAAACAATGGCTAAGATATTCAAATTGGAGCATCTAGCAGCAAGAACAAGTGGCCACAATTTCTCTAAAGCCCTGTTTGATGGACCATCATGCCTGTTATCCTGATTAGACCTCCAATACGAGGAGACATGATCCGCCAATATAGTTTGGTGTCAACGACTGAACAAGCAATGAGAGCCCATGTATATAATCTACAGTAAGTATACCATTTTGTATGTGAGTGAGCGTGTGGATAATCTGAAGCGCTTCAGAGGGCCGCCTCAGGGGTGGCCGGTGTTATGCCCACAGCTCATGTCATTGCCAGCAGCGGAGCAAACTCGGCACAGTTAGTCTAATAACACAGAAGAGCCACACAGCACTAACGCAATCACAGCGCCCAGCCCGGCTCCACTTTGTTAAATTGTGACTTTGTAAACTCTATAAATTGTCAATTCGGTTTTGATGGAGTGGTACGCCACCAAGTAGCATAATGGTGTTGCTGCTAATGCCAATTTTTTGCACCGTTTTTCAAAGGCTCGGGCTCAAGAGCTGCTTTTACTCGCACTGTTTTAAATCTAAAAGCAGCCAACAAACTTGACAGACCGAATGTGTTATTTCTGAGAAAACCAAATGCAAGGAATCACATCAATAACCGCTAAGAGCATCTGAGGTGCTCTTTTGGCATCTCAACAGCGTGAGCTCTCAGACACATTCGAGGCATTTAGAGATCTCTGTTCAGAAACAATGGCTAAGATATTCAAATTGGAGCATCTAGCAGCAAGAACAAGTGGCCACAATTTCTCTAAAGCCCTGTTTGATGGACCATCATGCCTGTTATCCTGATTAGACCTCCAATACGAGGAGACATGATCCGCCAATATAGTTTGGTGTCAACGACTGAACAAGCAATGAGACCCCATGTATATAATCTACAGTAAGTATACCATTTTGTATGTGAGTGAGCGTGTGGATAAACTGAAGCGCTTCAGAGGGCCGCCTCAGGGGTGGCCGGTGTTATGCCCACAGCTCATGTCATTGCCAGCAGCGGAGCAAACTCGGCACAGTTAGTCTAATAACACAGAAGAGCCACACAGCACTAACGCAATCACAGTGCCCAGCCCGGCTCCACTTTGTTAAATTGTGACTTTGTAAACTCTATAAATTGTCAATTCGGTTTTGATGGAGTGGTACGCCACCAAGTAGCATAATGGTGTTGCTGCTAATGCCAATTTTTTGCACCGTTTTTCAAAGGCTCGGGCTCAAGAGCTGCTTCATGAGCTCATTTTTAGTGTGCCACAGAGCTATTAGTGAATAAAGCAAATGAGTGGAGCCAAAGGAAGAAAGAGAGCGAAAGAGCAACGCTGATATACACAGAGCAGTACTGTAGTTAAAGAGACAGAACTGAACTTCACCATCTGTCCTACCTATGCTGAAGAAATTCTGTCCCAAATATGAAACTGCAGGGTTTCCGGTATTTTTGACAAAAATGAATTTCTATGACTTGTCCTGCCATTTATGATTACTGCATAAGTACTGTATGTTTGAAATCAGTTTATAAAGATTTCTGGATGGCTTTCCATGTGTATGTCAAATCCCAATACATGGATTGAAAATGCTTACATAATTATACTTATTTGTGTACAAAAGCCAGAGATAAAGGCTAGAGATTTAAATTCAGCTCAGTGGAGGATTTGGCTTTAACAGATACATTTACATTCAGTGTAAAGTTCTATAACCATTGATTCCTTTCATTAATTTCATATCTTTTACCATTTTTAAAGGTCTAGAAATCATAATTTTTTTAACTAATTGAATTGTGAGGTTTTCCATAACAGTGGAAACCATGAAATAATTTGTCCTGGCTTTAGAAAGTTAGAGAATAATACAGTATTTTAATAATAATAATAATGCAGTATTACAGTTGTTCTCAAACTTTTTGACTCCAAGGCCCTCATCAATATGCAAAGGCCCCATGACTTGTCCAGTTATTTGTGATTCACTGGATAAGGATTAAGAATTTTTAAGATTTTTTTTTTTAATATTTGAGCGCTTTGCATTAGAAAAATTTACGTTCATTATAAAGATCAGAGTTATAAGATTTTATTAATTTACATTCATTTAATTTACTTATCCAGGTCTAGAAATCACACTTTTAAAATCAGGCTACATATATCAAGGTTAATATATAAATATATGTTATTCGATATTTTAATATGAACTAAAATCAATATATTTTATATTTGTTGTTGTTTTAGCTCATTTTAATGCTTGTTTTGCTTCGTTTTAAATCTTGAGGCCCCCTTGAAAGTTTGCTGGGCCCTTTAACTTCTTAATGCATTAAAACAGAGACATTTCACTGGCAGTATGGTACACTGACGCTCATCACAAAAAGAAGGGGGGGGGGGATAAACTAAATCTGTGATGCACTTAAGAACACAAAAGTTCAAGCACACACATTTGTTTTTCTCTCATTATAGGGACTTTCCACATTGATTTCAGTTGGTTTTATACTGAACTAATGATGTGGGTGATACTGAAAGTTTAAATGAGATTTAGCTTAATTTTGGGCATCTCAGAGTGAGAAATAAGCTGTTTCCAGATTCATAGTTCGAATTATAGCTCTGAAAAAAAAACACTGGTGCATCAGCTCCTTTTCACTTGTGTTTATTTTAACCAAAATCAGTGTAGTTATCAGGTGGTAAGCAATGACTGGTTGGTAAATTCTCCACTTCCTGTGAAGCAAATGCCCTACAAACTGAACATTTACCCTCCCTATGATTTGGAATCTCACTAAATTCCTTGTGAATCCACTTTCAGGTGAACATACCCAGAGACAGCGCACTGCACTGCAGCACCACCGTCGCTACTTACACAGCTCCACAGGATCACAATCTTTCTATCTGTTTTCCTTTCATTCGGTGCCTTTTTCTTTCTTTATTCATTCTCTCCTTTCACCTCCCTTTGCTCCTGTCTGCTTCTCTTTTTTTTACTTCTTTCAGTACCCTCTCTCTGGGCTCCGCCTGAGTGTCCCTCCTAAACCCACCTTATGAGCATGTGTGATTGATGAAAAAGGGGAACGTGTGCAGAAATTCAATTATACTGACATGCTGGTGACAGAGAGAGCGAGATAGAGGGGAGGGGGGGTGGAGAAAGAAAGAAAAAACAGCACCGCAGTGAAACGCCACTCGACGAAGTGCAATTAGCTCTCCTGTGAACAAAAGACGTGATTATTCTCTTTAAGATCACTTCTGAAAAAACTTGCAATAAAAAGGTTCATCACTTTGTGTCACAACTGGGAGAGAAGCATTATTTATGATCCTTTTGGAACAGATTCTTTTGAATATTTAATGAAATTCCTTCTCGATGGTTGAGCAAAAAAAGAGAGGGGGAAATGATAGAGAAGATGGGTGGAGGTATAATGAAGAGGGTCTGTAAACCCCTGGATGCTGCGCTCTGAGTAATGACTATGCTACTATTTCATGAAGTGTTTATTACATAACCGTCATGTGTTTCTCAAAACCAGATTTTGCAGAATCCTCCCACAGCCTTAGGGACATGCGACTGACAGCTGCCTTAGACAATAAGGTGTTCATCTCACATTACAAGTGAAACACAGATTGCTAACCACATTACCAATGACAAAAAACAATTTAAGGCAACGACTGACAAACTGTCAATGGTTCTGTGTTTCAGCAACACATAATCCACTCTGACCTCCAAAGGCAAAATGCAGTAACCAAGGACAAATCCACACTCCTCTTTTCTTTAATGGTGACTAAAGCAAGATTTTCTGTTAGCAATGACTAAAATTTTAGGTAACACTTTATTTTGATAGTCCACTTCAGACATTCTATTAACAGTAAGTAACTTTGCAATTACATGTCAACTAGCAGTTAGTAAAGTATTAGTAGACTATTTGTTTAATATCTTCTAACACTTTCTTTGTCAACATTCTACTAACCCTAAACCTACCCTAACAGTCTACTCTGAGAGTTAGTAGACATGTAGATGCAAATTAATGAGAATTAGTTGACATGTAGTTGACATGTAGTTACAAAGTTACTTATAGTTAGTAGAATGTCTAAAGTGGACTATCGAAATAAAGTGTAACCAAATTTTAGTCTGTTCCAGTGTTTATTAATATTTTGAACTAGCTTTTATTTTTCATATTTTCAGTTTTCATTCTAATATCAGTGTACGTTTTAGTAATTTTGTTAAATGTTTTTGCTATTTTATTATATTTTTTAGATTAAATTTATTTTATTTCCGTTTTAGTAATTTTAGTAATTCATCTTATTTTATTTCAGTTAGTTGCCATAGCAACATTTCTAAATTCCATTGAAGTTTTTTAAGTTTTTCATGTAATATTTTATCCTATTTCAGCTTTATTTCGATTAACAAAATGATTGTTAATAATTTTGTTTCAGTTAACAATAACAACACTGGTCTGTTACTCAGATAAAGCTATTATATTGTTTAGAATGTCTTGGAATATAGCACATGAGTCATATGAATTACTTTTTGTGATTTTATGGTGCTTTTTTGTCCTTTTTGGAACCCATCCACTTGTATGAAAGAGAGCAGTGTGAACATTCTTCAAAACAATTCCTGTTTTGCTGCATGGAAGAAAGAAAGTCATACAGGTTTGGAACAAATTGAGGGTGAGTGAGTGACAGAATTGTAATTTTTGGACGAACTTTCCCCTTAAGCAGTGGTTCATGCAGTTTGTGAGTGCAAGAGAGAGAGAAAAAGAGAGTGACAGAGTAGCACTGCATTATGACATTGGCATTTAATCACATCCAAAAGGAGGCAAATAATGAACATTACAGCTTTACATCAATTGTCTTCTGCAGTTTTCTTTGTCATTTTTCCTTAGCTTGCATTCATTTATTCAGTAGACAGAGAACACACACATCTAGACTAAATCAGATTATGTATACAGCGGCTCTAGGCACGGCCTGAGTGTTGGAATGGAATGATGTTCTGCCCTGTGGTTTGTGCTGTGTCCATTTGCACTGCAGAAAAACTTCAGCTGCAAACGTCACCAACTTTTTAAAACCACTAAAGTAGATGCCATATTTAATCGACTTCAAAACAAAAACCAAACAGGACAAGGAAAAACACTGCTCCCTCTTTCCTCACATGGCAGGTGCTAGGGGAACACGACCAGCCCGTGTTAAGTGCTCCCATTTCATTTTGATTGACTGCCAGCAAACAGTACAGAGTAACTGGCACTTGTTATACTTCAGCAGACAAACGGCACTCCTGGGAGATATCAGTCAGGCATGCTCGAGGCTGTGACGTAACCACCCAGAGCCACTGAACCTGAAACCAAGCAGCTCACCGAAATGCAACTGTACACACACACTCACATACGCATAGACATACACAAAAAAATGCCCCACTTCAGCGGCAGACTGATATAACATAGAATGTCAAGTACACTTTACCAGTGATCTTCCCCCAGCAAATACACACACTCGTAAAGAAGTTCTTAAATCACAGGATCCAATAAAATACAGTCACATTAATTACAAAGAGTCATCATACACTGAGAAATATCTGGTGTAGAAACAATTTTCACTCAGAAAGTAAATTTCACAAACAATTACAAAGTACTGGCAAGTAATATTGAAATAAATGTGAAATTTTGACGTACAACTGAAAAAAAAAACTGAAATATAATTTTCTTGTCAAATGTACTTCCAATAGTCTTTGTGTCCCTGTTTATTGGCCTGAATTTTTTTTCTCAACAAAGTAATATTAGGTGCTAAATAAATAATTTATTTTAGTATTATTCATATTTATACTATTATAGTATTTTTAATTAGCTTTTCTTTTTGTATTTTCGTTTTTTTCCTTTTTAATTTTAGCACAACTTAGTCATTTTGTTTTGTGATTTTTTTTAAATATATATTACAGTTTTATTTTTAGTAAATGTAGTACTTCAGCTTAAACTTATTTTATTTCAGTTAAACATTGTTTTATTTATAACATTTAATTTTGTTTATTTTTTTTTCATTAATAATTATTTCATTTCAGCTTCATACCAATTAATGAAAACTACTTTTAATAGTTTTAGTTTACAATAACTACACTGAATTAAATAGAGATTTACTTCTCAAAAAAAAACTGAAATATAATTTTCTTGTCAAATGTACTTCCAATAGTCTTTGTGTCCCTGTTTATTGGCCTGAATTTTTTTTCTCAACAAAGTAATATTAGGTGCTAAATAAATAATTTATTTTAGTATTATTCATATTTATACTATTATAGTATTTTTAATTAGCTTTTCTTTTTGTATTTTCGTTTTTTTCCTTTTTAATTTTAGCACAACTTAGTCATTTTGTTTTGTGATTTTTTTTAAATATATATTAGTTTTATTTTTAGTAAATGTAGTACTTCAGCTTAAACTTATTTTATTTCAGTTAAACATTGTTTTATTTATAACATTTAATTTTGTTTATTTTTTTTTCATTAATAATTATTTCATTTCAGCTTCATACCAATTAACGAAAACTACTTTTAATAGTTTTAGTTTACAATAACTACACTGAATTAAATAGAGATTTACTTCTCAGTGTCCTGCTTCTCAGTTGTTCTTCTGAGGCAAAAGACCTCCCGTGCTTTAGATGAGATCCCAACACTGCCATGAATGATTTATATGCCATTATACCACGTCAAAGATTTCAATATAAACTCAAGAATTTCTCTTCACAATTGTTACGAGAACAAATTATGTGAGCAATGCTATTACATTTTTATATTTATATATTTCTTATTTTAAAGCTCAGTTTTATAAGCAGTCTGAGTCTATTTGTATTTCTATTAAGTTGATACATTGAACTCCATAAGAACATAAGAACTCCATGCAGACTCTTTAATATCACAATTGATTCTCAATTATGCAATAAAAGGGAGAGCAAAAAGAGCCTTTTGCGTAACTCTCCTGCTTCACAGCTTTCTCAAAATCTCTCGACAAAAGATGCTAATAATCTCACTTATTATGTCCCATCACCATAGTCAGGAGACTCTGGCTAAACAGAAAAAGCGAACAAATGAAACTGCTGCAGAGACTCGCAATTTTCTCCTTGACAGTCATTGTGCGAGAATTGTATTTCTTTCTATTGGAGTTTACTCAAATTGGAAAAAAAAAATATTATGTGACTTTAAACTCAATTCTGAAGAAGTGAGAAAATAAAAATGGGAAAATGTAGTTTGCGCTGTTCAGACAAATCAGGTGAAAACAGAGAGGGAGCAGCTTTGTGTAAACAGCTCAGCCTGCCACATCTGTCTTAATATAGCCATGTGTTCACCATTAGATTTCCTCTGCCACACACAGACATACTCCTTCTATAACCATGGCAAAAGTTTTTGTGAACTTTCCTAAGGACAAGAATAAAGAGCCAAAGTGTCACAATTGACCGGCCCTCTATTGACTTTGTGGCTCATTTTCCGCTGGCTGCCCACTCTCTGTACTCATCAGCTTGACTGACAGGATGTCTGGTTCCCTCGCAACCAATCAGCGTCTGTGCCAGAGCAGACATTTGGTCTGCCCAGACAGCACCTGAGGGTAATCTGATGTCAGAGACGTGCTTGGAACATGTCGATCCAATGTTAACTATTGCATGCTGTATTATTTCATTCACAAACAGTATTGAACTTCACTGTATTTTGCAGTCGTTTTTACATTTCAAACACAGAACAAAAACGGTCACTGAACTTTCATCATTCACCATTATGTAAAGCACTGTGAAATGTGATTCATTGTACTTAATTGATACATTCGGACAGTTCACATAAATGAACAGGTTCAAAAAAAGAGAATTTATTTGAGTCCACATGCAGAAAACGTTCTGTTGAACATTTAATGATATACTGCTGCTCACCATTATTTTTTTCAGTAAATTAGGGTGTTTTCTACTTGTATACTTGCTATTTAGTGTAAATTCACAAGTTCAGATTTATTGAGAATCTCTTTTTTAACACCAGATAAATAGATAAATAAATAAACAAACAAACAAATAAATTATATACACCACAGTTTGGGGTCGTTAAGATTTTTTAATGTTTTCGTAAAAAAAAGTCTCTTATGCTTAAGGATTTGTATTTAATTTCAGCATTTAATTGATTAAAAATACAGTAATTAAATATTATTAGAATTTAAATTACAATTTAAATTTATTTGATTAATAGAAAGTTCAAAATAACATTTATTTGAAGTCTTTTTTCGCAAAAAGCTTCTTCACATTTCAGTCGATACGATTTTAATTATGTGGCAAGAAAAAGTGCAGAACCAAATAAATATTATAATTCTAAATTTGTAATACACACAGTGTTCAATTAGTGTTCAATTAATTGAAGTGGTTTTATGCAAAGAATAAAACTGTCATTCCCTTTCTGTCAGTCACGTTCGACGTTATGTCAGTCGTGACTGACGAATTGGGATCTCGCCCGAGAGCCCAATCACCTTCGAGTGTAAACTAAACAAGCCAATGACAGTTGGTGAGCGTGTTTCGCCACGCGCACCCCGCCACGCACACCCCGCCCAGCAGCGCAGGTATAAAAGGAGAGCGCGTGCAAACGCACATCAGCTTTTCGCTTTGGAGCCGAGCCTTCTACAAGATGAATCTCCGCGAGTGTTTGGAAACAGCTGGCATTGGTGTTACGGCGTGTCAGCGGGGGTTGCCATCAAGGCTGGTGAAACCTCGGCGAGTTGCAGCTGCCATTCTGCGGTCTCACCGCGACCTCCCCTGGGCACTTCAGCGCTCTCTAAAAGAGTATTTCCTCAAAAAAAAAAAATTTCTAGAAAAAAGGGGCGGGGTCCAGCATCTTGTGCGGAGCACAGGCGGATGACAGGATGTCGATTGCTGCATCGGAGGGCAAGCTAGGCTCTGGAGCTGAGGATTGTCTGCTCGTCGCCGAGGGCGCCCTCCTGCGGCCTCCACCTCTGCTCCGGCGCGGCCACAACAGCAGCCTTCACAACGGCCGCAGCGTGGAGCTGGCCGCAGGAAACTGGCGCAGCCCGCCTCCGCCCCTGCCAAGCCCGTGAAGCGCCAGGGTAGGCGGCGTCCCTGAGATGGGCGACCCGGAGCCCTTGGATCCTGCTCTTCAGGAGATGGTGACCGCACCACTCCTTCCCCCTGAGGAGGGCCGGGTGGAGAATCATTTGATCCCGTTTTTTTCTGTTCCGCAACTGGCTACCCAGCCAGTGGTACCCAAAACGTCAAGTTTCCTTTGCCTCCGGGTCCCAAGAGGGCGAGGATGGCGGTGCACGAGACCCAGTCTCCACACTGCCGTCCCCCTCTCCTTTCGCCTATGGGCAGCAGGGTCCGGTTCAGGGACGCTATGCTTCCTCACAAGCCCCCTGCCCAGCTGTGAAGCCAGGTAAGTGGCGCACCACGCACTCAGACCCCACCCTGGGAAGCACGGCCTCCCGGTTTGGGTCCCTGTGTTCCACTTCGCTGCTCCACTGCGGGTACGTCTGTGGTTTCCCTGGTCCCACTTGTTCGGTCGCTGGGGCCCTGGTTAGCGCTCCCCAGGCCATCTCGCTGGCTCATGAGAACCATCACACTCGACTATGCGATTCAATTCGCCCGGCGCCCTCCCAAGTTCAGAGGCATTCGGTTCACCTCTGTGCTGGACAGGGATGCTCCTGTCTTGCGTGCAGAGATCGCGGTCCTACTGGCGAAGGACGCGATACAGCCGGTCCCTCCAGCCGAGATGAGGTCAGGGGTGTAGCGTCTGGACCAATCAAACACACAATTTTTCATTTGATTTAACAAATCAGTTATTTATTAGATTATCAAATCGTCACAGTCCCCTCACCCAATAAACTGGATGCCAAGATGTCTGCAACGACACCAGGCCCCCCTGGTTACCATGGCAACCCTGACACCAGATACATTTACGACCTATGGCAAGTGGAACCTGTTCGTCGATTGGTGCTCTTCCCGCCGGGAAGACCCCCGTAGATGCCCGATCGGAGTCGTGCTTTCTTTCCTGCAGGATGGGTTGGAGCAAAGGCTGTCTCCCTCCACCCTTAAAGTGTATGTTGCCGCCATTGCCGCGCATCACGAGGCAGTAGATGGTAAGTCTTTGAGGAAGCACAACTTGGTCATCAGGTTTCTCAGAGGGGCAAGGAGGTTAAATCCTCCGCGCCCTCACCTGTTACCCTCTTGGGATCTCCCCTCGGTCCTGACGGCCTTGAAGGAGGA
>NW_015505309.1:825185-843248 GCF_001515645.1 Sinocyclocheilus grahami | reverse complement strand
TCAACTGCCTCGAGTTGCAAGCAGTATGGCTGGCTCTGCGCCACTTCAAATCGCTGCTACACGACAAGCATGTACTGGTCCGTACAGTCAACACTCTGACCATTGTGTACATCAACCACCAGGGTGGTCTACGCTCCCATCGCATGTCGCAACTCGCCCGCCATCTCCTCCTCTGGAGTCAGAAGCATCTGAGGTCACTTTGCGCTGTTCACATCCCAGGCGAGCTCAATCGTTCAGCCGACGAGCTCTCATGTCAGCCCGCCCTTCCGGGAGAATGGCGACTCCACCCCGAGACAGTCCAGCTGATTTGGAGGCGCTTTGGGGACGCTCAGGTAGACCTGTTTGCCTCCCCGGACACGTCCCGTTGCCAGTTGTTTTACTCCCTGGCCGAGGGGACCCTCGGGGCGTGCAGCTGGCCTCGGGGCCTACGCAAATGTGCGTTTCACCCAGTGAGTTTTCTCGCACAGACACTGTGCAAGGTCAGGGAGGACGAGGAGCAGGTCTTCTTGGTAGCGCCATACTGGCCCAGTCGGACTTGGTTCCCCGAACTGATGCTCCTCGCGACAGCCCCTCCTTGGCGATTTCCTCTGAGGAGGGATCTCCTTTCTCAGAGAGGGGGCACCCTCTGGCACCCGCGTCCAGACTTGTGGAATCTCCACTTGTGGTCCCTGGACGGGATGTGGAGGTTCTAGGTGGGCTACCTCCAGCGGTAGTAAACACCATCACTTCAGCTAGAGCCCCGTCTAATAGACACGCTTACAGGCTGAAGTGGAACCTGTTTTGTCGATTGGTGCTCTTCCCACCGGGAAGACCCCCGCAGATGCCCGATCGGAGTCGTGCTTTCTTTCCTGCAGGATGGGTTGGAGCGAAGGCTGTCTCCCTCCACCCTTAAAGTGTATGTTGCCGCCATTGCTGCGCATCCCGAGGCAGTAGACGGTAAGTCTTTGGAGAAGCACGACTTGGTCATCAGGTTTCTCAGAGGGGCAAGGAGGTTAAATCCTCAGCGCCCTCACCTGTTACCCTCTTGGGATCTCCCCTCGGTCCTGACGGCCTTGAAGGAGGAGCCCTTCGAGCCTCTGCAGACAGTAGAGCTTAAGTTTCTGTCGTTGAAGACAGTGCTCCTAACCGTATTGGCCTCGGTCAAGAGGGTAGGGGACCTGCAGGCATTTTCGGTCAACGATTCGTGCCTAGAATTCGGAACGGGTAACTCTCACGTTGTCCTGAGACCCGGCCTGGATATGTGCCCAAAGTTCCCACCACGCCTTTTAGGGATCAGGTGGTGAACTTGCAAGCACTGCCCCGGGAGGAGGCAGACCCAGCCATCGCTCTGCTCCATCCCGTTCACGCTCTGCGCATTTACGTGGACCGTACGCGGAGCTTTAGGACCTCAGACCAGCTCTTTGTCTGCTTCGGAGGACAGCAGAAGGGAAAGGCTGTCTCCAAACAAAGACTTGCCCACTGGTTAGTGGAGGCTATAGTCTTAGCTTACCAGGCCCAACGGTAACCGTGCCCCCTCGGAGTGAGAGCTCACTCTACGAGAGGAGTGGCATCTTCTTGGGCATTGGCATGGGGCGCCTCGATAGCAGACATCTGTAGAGCTGCCGGCTGGGCGACACCTAACAAATTTGCGAGATTCTATAATCTCCGTGTAGAGCCTGTGTCCTCTCGTGTCCTCGCCTCAGGTAGGCAGAAACACTGGACCCACTCGGTGTCGATCACGCTTGCTGCGCCATTCCCCTCTAAGGACCGGATACGTGCGCTTTTTTGCTTCTCAGTTCAGTTCCCCATGGCGAACCCTGTTGGAGTTCCTCCCGCACCCTCGGCGGTCAGGCGTGGCGGAGCCCTTATGCTGGGCTAGGTGCCCGTGTGTAGTGATTCCCCCTACGGGTGATCCCACATGTGTACTCTTCCACGGTACGGCTCCCCTCACGGTAAGCCCGTGTCTTTCCCACTGCCATGGACAGCACCTGCTAACGTCACACGCAGGAAGGTTTACCTTAAGCCACATAGTTCGGGGAACACACCTAGGAAAGGTATACTCCAAGTTAATGTGTACCTTTAGAGTCTCCGTAGCGCACTAAGAGACACCATTAACGGGAAACGCAGCCCAGACCTTTTGAAAATGAGCTTGAAAATGTTAACTAACTGATGTATTGGTTAATCAGCTTAATAAACAGTTTAATTGCCTATTCAATTTCAATTGCATGTGTTCTCTCATAATTCTGTGACTAAAACCAAATATTAAACTAAAATATTATTCTAGAAACCAGTAATAAGACACAGCTTTTGAAGTTGTGATGGAAAACTGCATAGATTTGTATTTATTTATTAACAGATTTGAATTTCATTCAATAGCATGTGTCCTGAATTACATATGAGAGTATGAATTTAAATGTTCATTTAGGAATCAGAAACAAGACACACCTTTTGAAGTTGAAATAGAAGACTGTAGGCTATTCATTTTAAATAATTTATTAACAGATTTGAATTCAATTCAATAGCATGCATCCTGATTTACAAATTAGAGTAAAACCTGCATAGAAATGCTCTTTTAGAACCAATTAACAAGACACAACTTTTGAAGTTGAGATGGAAAACTGTACGCATTTTAAATTAATTTATTTAAAGTTTGAATGTCAAACTCAGTCAAAACAACTGCAGTATCTTCCTCTAGGGGCCAGTAATACTGGAGACTCTATGGAAGGCTTCGCAAGTGATTTTAGAATGTCAATAGCGTGACTTCTGCATCTCTTTTGACAATGAAAACTACTGCAAAATGCTCTTTAAGAAATCTGTAACAAGACAGCCTTTGAAGCTGAGGTAGAAGATTGTATTTAATTTAAACTAAATTATGTATTGGTTTAATTTTCTATAGTATGTGTTCAATTACTGTTCTGTGGCTAAAACCACCAAACCCTCTACATTGCAAGTAAATCACTCGCATATGAAGACTAAATCTTCACTCTGGGCGACTAAATGATGTCTAATATTAGCCAATGGCTAATAAATTCTCAGATTTTACTCGCCAGTGTGTGAGTTGGAGGCTAAGTATAAGTTTAGCACAGATATATTTTCACTCACAGAACACTCTCTGACTGAGCGCTTCAGAGTTTCACTCTCCTTCAACTGATCTGTGATATTTTGCAGTTCATCTGAATGGATGCGCAGCGCCCCTGTATTTAACGTACCGTAAACTCTAGTGTGAAAGCGGCATGACCGTTGCTTTGTCTCACACACACGCAGAGAGAAAGAGAGAGAAAGAGCGATAGAGAGCGAGAGAGAGAGAGAGAATTGACGCGCTACATGTAAACGATATTCTTTGTTGCATTTTCCTGTCAAAATAACAGCGTTCCTTTGGAATTCTTCAGCTTTTTAGAACTGCCGCTTTCTTCGGTAGTGGGCGGAACTGATGTGCAAATGGCAATCTCATTGGCTGGCGCTCACCTATTATCGTCCCTGTTTTGATTTCAGCAAATCAGTTCGAGCGAACGCACACAACCTGATTAATATTCATGAATCCAGCAGCTCATTAATCCTTAGTGCGTTTTATATTGTTCTTATTAGTAGAATTCGTATCATTTTCTTATCAGTATTTTTGTTAGTTTTTTCCCAATTTTGTTTTGAAACACTGAATGACCCAAAAAACACCAGCACCAGTCCTAAGTTCAGTTAAAATGACTAATATGCATTCATACATGGTTATCAAGTTTTAATTCTAATGACTAAAGTTCTATCGATAAATAATTCTTGATTATCATATTATAATGCTTGACTGACTGACTGATGTTAAGAGTGTACTTTCAGATATTTAAAAAAGCTGTGCCATTTTACAAACATTTATATATTTATATATATACTGTATATATATCAGTCTGGCAAGTAAACTAAAACATTTACTAGCCAATGGCGATTCAATTGCCAGGTGTCCGTAGCGGGTTGCACCATCAAAATGTTTGTCTAATCTGTAACAAGACACCCACTGAAGTTGTGTAATAAAACTGTGTGTGTTATAAATTAATTTATTAAAAATTAGATTTTCAAACTCAAGTTAAAACAACTGCAAAACAACACTCTCTGCCAGCTTTTGTCTTAATTGTTGAATTTCAATAGCATGTTTTCTGTCATAGTTCTGTGACTAAAACAAATATTAAAATGTTCTCATAAAAACAGTAACAAGACACACACCATGAGGTTGATACAGAAGAGTGTATTTATTTTAAATGAATTTATTTATTGGTTTAAACATGTAATCTTTTTGCATGTACTTTTTTGGTGTTATACTTCTGTGAAAACAACAAACATTAAAATGTTCTCATAAAAACAGTAACAAGACACACACCATGAGGTTGATACAGAAGAGTGTATTTATTTTAAATGAATTTATTTATTGGTTTAAACATGTAATCTTTTTGCATGTACTTTTTTGGTGTTATACTTCTGTGAAAACAACAAACATTAAAATGTTCTCATAAAAACAGTAACAAGACACACACCATGAGGTTGATACAGAAGAGTGTATTTATTTTAAATGAATTTATTTATTGGTTTAAACATGTAATCTTTTTGCATGTACTTTTTTGGTGTTATACTTCTGTGAAAACAACAAACATTAAAATGTTCTCATAAAAACAGTAACAAGACACACACCATGAGGTTGATACAGAAGAGTGTATTTATTTTAAATGAATTTATTTATTGGTTTAAACATGTAATCTTTTTGCATGTACTTTTTTGGTGTTATACTTCTGTGAAAACAACAAACATTAAAATGTTCTCATAAAAACAGTAACAAGACACACACCATGAGGTTGATACAGAAGAGTGTATTTATTTTAAATGAATTTATTTATTGGTTTAAACATGTAATCTTTTTGCATGTACTTTTTTGGTGTTATACTTCTGTGAAAACAACAAACATTAAAATGTTCTCACAAGGACCTGGAATCAGCCTACTGCATAACCACTGGATTATGGAATGATAGTGATTTTTAATATTGTTTTTCTTTTATTAATATATGTATTAATAGTAATAATATAATAATAACCACTATCACCTATCTTGTTTAAAATATTTCTTATTTAAATTCAATTGAGCGTTATAAGTGTTTGTCTTTATATCTTTCAAAGACCTTGGTGCACACATTTCTCGTTTTGTTAAATTGTAAAAAACATTCCGGTGGGAAAATATTAATCATTTTATGCTTTACATGTACTTTGTATATGGTCCCTAACTGGCCTAAGCACTAGCTGGCCGCTGCTAGAGACTTTATGCGTTGCAACATATCGAGGAGGAGTAAAACAAATAAACTGTGATGTGTGTTCAGTTGTACGTTCTAATGCTTTTCAGCTAAGCCATGTTTTATACAATTATACTCATCCACTAAGAATTTATAGAATTTTTTCACGGATGAATATCTGTCTAATATCCAACGTCAAACATCGAACCAACTTTATATCGGTAAAATACCACAGAAAGAAAGTTAGTCAATATCACACGAAGAGTGTCAGTTTTACCTCTAAAAATCAGCATGATTACAAACATGATTTTATTCAGCAGTTCAATAAACAAGAAATTAATATTAAGAGACTTACGTTTTAGACACCATATTGTCTGTTTTTGCTCTATTTCGCCAACAAAAATAATTCCAAACACAGCCACAGCGCTGTTTTGCGTCTCTGAGCAACATGACGGTGTTTTGTTCCTGAATGAATCAACCGTTTAAATGATTCGGTTCAACCACAATGAATCACTTATTAACAGTGACTTGCTGCCACCTACTGGCGGTTTAAATTTCACATTTAAAGTATCTTTTCATTTTTTAAATAATTGTAAATATCAGTATTCAATGTTTTATGTTTAAAATAACAAAATATTATTTATGCATTTGTAACTGCAGGTTAAATGCATTCATGTCCCTCTGAGCTGAATTAAACAGTGTGTAAATAGGCCTACATCTAAATGTCTCTTCAGATGCAGCTTCTGTGTTTCCTCTGCATTGCAAAGACGAATTTTGTTGATACTGATATCATTTGTTTGGTTAACAGCCCAAATGTCTTATTATTAAATCTTATTAGATTTAATTGACCGATTAAATGTAAGAATTTGAGTCAAAAGATGATGCACACAGAAAAAAATGGCTTTATAAAGGTAAAAAATGCCCATAAGATGTAAAAATCTATTTAAACTTATTGGAACAGATTCATTTCTATCACTGCTGTGAACTGACCAGTACATAAAATATGAAGGATATCAAAAACAAGTTTCACACACACACACACACACACACACACACCAATAAGTAGAGAGACATTTAAGAGGATTTATTCTCCAAATAACTCTAATTTCATGTTGCAGAAAAATGTGTTTAGAAATTGTGTATGGACTCTTGTTCTTGTTCCAAATTGCCTTCATGTCCACTGATTTTTGCCTCTTACAAAAGCCACAAAGCCTTCAAAGACAGTAAAGGCTCATGTCATGCTTGAGCTTTAGTTAGGCTGAAACTTGAAAGTTAAGTTGCACGACATAAATTCAATGTTTAGGTATTATTATTATTATTTTTATTACTATTATTTTGATTTATGCCTTAGTTTTAGATTGTATTGTTTACCTTTTTTAAAGTAATGTGAAATTCATTTTTATATTTCTTGATTTATGCATTAGTTTTAGGTTGTAATGTTTACCTTTTTTAAAGTAATGTGAAATTGATTTTTGTATTTTTATTTATTTATTTATTTATTTTATTTGTATTTGTATTTGCTTTTTGAATGTAATTTGGCAATTAAATGCATTAAATGGGTTTAGTTTTCACGGTTATTAATGTATGCAATTTCAGCAATAAAAATGTTACAAAAAAGGAAACAAATTAGTCGTTTATTTTAAGAGACCTATCTTATTTTATCTTGAATATTTAGTATTGCTTTTTAATAAAGAAAAAGAAAAGATTAATCGATGTAATAATCGGGGGAATACTCGATTACTAAAATAATCGATAGCTCCAGCCCTAATCACATTATTTTTCATATGCATCTGTTTACATAAGAGATCGCTCGTTTCTCCGTCCTGTTCACGTGTGTTTTTGTTCGGGAGGTTTTGTACTTGTTCAGAAGATGCGTAATAGCGCCCCCCCCCCCGAGTGTATAACAATGAAACCTGAAAACACGGAAAGCCGTAAAAACTCATCTTTGGTAGGGAAGCGTTTTCTTGTAAAATACGAGATAACTCGTCAATGGCGGGGAAAAAGTTAAAAGTAGTCTATCTAGCTACTTCTAAAGAGGTAGTTTTACTGTAGTCTACCTGCTTTTATTATGAGAAGATTTTAGCATGACAAATTAGTTTGTTGCTGCCTAAGACTATTCCATCCCTGTCTGGTATGATATTGTACTCACTGTCATCAGAGAGTGTCAGCATTGAATTTGAAACATGGAAAACTCATCTTGCATCCATTAAACAGATGCTGAAGATGGTCAAATTTTACTCTAGTTTCAAAAACTGTATTTATGATGCCTAAAAGTAGAGCCTCCAATTTCAGACCTACTTCATAATCAAAGTCATGTTTTTTACTGCAGCCTGGTGTTTTACCAGTCTAATTGGACTAGAATCAACACAGTCGATACTATGTAAGATAAAAAAATAGCCTGACCTTTAAAAAAGATGAAAAAGGCCTCTTCATATTAACATTATAGGATTTCTCTAAATCCATGAGCATTTGCAAATGCATCTGGAAACGTCTTTGCTCCGATGCTTGTGAAATACAGCAATCTGACATCTGTTCATCGCTCATAAAATTCATAGAATCAAAGGTCTCCTTCAAACGGACCCCTCTGGCATTCACCGTAAGGGCATGAGCAGAGAAATATAAACATTTAGTAACAGTAAATTAAAGTGCTTATATAAGGCAGTGTGAGCCATCTGTGATCTGCACTGCTGAAGGAGGGAAGTGTAACTGGGTCAGCCGCGCCGTCCTGTCCTCTACAGCACTTTAGCTTGCGGCTGAGAGCCAGCACAACTTCAATGTACAGGTGAAGGCGAAATGCTTTCCGTGTGCACTAAGATCTTTGTCATCACCCAAATATTGGAGCTAAAGTGCACTAAAGCACTAAAAGTTGAAAACAGCCAATTAACATTACAAGGAAATGGCAAGACAAATAATACATGGCTTTATTACCATTTAATGTTTTTTCTCGTTTGCTTAATTCACATCAAAAGGCTTAGGAGAACACAGCAAAAGTTGCTGACCTACTTTCACTCCTTTAAAGTTTCCAATCCCCTATTTGAGAGGGCCGTGGAACGACACGCTGGTAAAGCTCTCCCTGCATGGGAACAGAGGAGGAGCGGCAGGCTCAAGCTGTTCTTTAAGAGCTGTGCTCCACAGAGAGGGCTCACCTGCTCACACACAGAGATCAGATGCCCGGTCTCACTAAAACTCCCAATATCCCAATCACCCTCCACACTCACACACACATCATTATCTGTAGTCAGTTTGTTGTCACTCCTGGGAAGGAGGCAGCGGGAATGAGATGGGAAAAAAACCTAGTGAGCTGTCTCCTTAGGCCTGGGACACACTGGACAATTTTCAAATCTTAACCGATTTTAAAACTGTGGGAGTCCACAGAGATGGAGAGACCGTTTCAATTGATTTTTAGCCTTATAATCATCTGAACGCACACACTAGAGGATCCGGGCGGACCGCGAGACCACACACCTGTCGATTGTAGGAACGATTTCATAGTAGCACAAGATCTCATGGAGACTCGCAAGATCAAATGTGACTTGAGAAGAAAAACAAATGGAGGACAATCGATGTGGTCAGCTGGCTCTCCTGGCGCGTTCTGTTTTAAAGTGAAAAACAAAGGGGAAAATAGGAATATGGGTGATATTCTTTCTCAATACTCCACTTTCGTGGCATGTTTGTGGCTGCCAAGTTTCAGCTATAAAGGCATGTAACATCTGGTAAGTGACGCTCGCTCTCTCTCAATGGCTATCGCAGGTGTCACATCAGAGGCAGCCCGATCAAATATGTTTGATATTTATGATTTGGGATCACGGAGGCTCAGATGTGATCAGGAGCAGTAAAATAATTGCAATGACACCACACAATCGAGGATGTCTTGGACAAAAAGTCAGTTGCGACAAGCCTCAAATCGGGCCACACCCCCACTTTAAGGCATCGTAAACATGCTTGTGATGCAAAGGCTGTTCTAAAAGGTAGGTAGCATAATTGTGCTGCCTCTTAAGATACCTCATTTAATGCACTGAGAGTAATAATGCATTACAATGAGAGAAACAATAAATCCAGAATGGTGGATAAAGCAAAATGAATGTTGAACTATACTATAGCTGCTAAATGTACTAATTCTCCAGTATAAATCATTCAATAGGGAAAAAATATCCATAATAATTCAATAATTTCAAATATACAATACTATTCTAAAGTTTGAGGTCATACTTTTATTTTGCAAGGATGCAATAAATTGATCTAATGTGAAAGGACAGATTTTGGCATTGTTACAAAAAAATTGTTCTTTTGAACTTTCTGTTCATCAAAGAATGTTCAAAAGAACACAGTTTTCACAAAAATATGAAGCATCACAAACGTGTTCAACCTTGATAATAATAAGAAATGTTTCTTGAACAGCAAATCAGCATATTAGAATAATTTCTGAAAGATCATGTGACATTTAAAAATGGAGTAATGGTTGCTGAAAATTCTGCTTTGCCATGACAGGAATTATTATATTAAGTATTAAATTCTATTAGTATATTATATTAAATTCTATTAATATTAAATTCTATTAATATATTAAATTATAATATATATATAATATATATATTTTAAAACATTAAAATATAAAACAGATATTTTAAATTGCATACTAATTCACGAGTTCGCACTTACATATAATCGGATTAAGCAAATAGTAAGCATATTGAGGATACATTCAGTTAGGATGCTTCCTCAAAAGGCAGCTGTTTATGTAGGCAGAAGGCAGAAGGCAGCGAGGCGGTACACTAGATTTTGGAACAGAGCCAGAGCCAGAAAAGTCAGAGAATATGAGAGACGATGCTGACAAATATGGGAAAAAAAGCATTTCCCATAAAATTGTTCTAATTTAACATTAATATCAGCTATAATACACTAAAATGCTGCTTCTGAAGGCAGCCGTTCATGTAGGCAGTGGACAGCAGAGCAGCACACTTTTGGAATAGAGCCAGAGACAGTGGAGATAAGAGAAGAAGAGTGAGCAAGCACACATGTGGCCTTGTACACTAATGAACATTGTCACTGGATGGAGCTGGCAAACGGAGCTGAACAGACAACATTTGCTTCTCATGACTACAGGATCTGACACGGCCCTGTGCTACACGCTCAGCTCCCTGTAATGCTGTGTTAGCAAAGAGATTATCACAGATGCTCAGCAGAGCCATAAATGATAGCGTGATGCAGGAGAGGGATGGAAAAAGAGAAAAACATGCCTCCTAATTTGCAAATCAAAGAAATGAGAGTCAGATATTTATAGCCCAAACAGCCTGAGGAGATCTACCCCACTTTTTTTCTGCTCTCCACTTTCTTTTTTGCTGCCCATCGGCATCTAAAACTCACGTCTAACGTTTGTTGATAGGTACAAACTTGCAGTACACCCATGGAGACCCACCCTGACCCCGCAACAGAAGTTTGGCCGTGGTGTCAGACGCTTCTGTCTCGCTGAGCAGTCCTGGCATATGCAAGCTGGCAGAAACAACATCCACAACAACAGGCATGAAAACAGGAGACAGGGCTCACCCTGCGTCAACTCCATGACATAAACCCCCACACAAAGCACACAATAAAAGGTGAACTTCTAAGTGGACATGTCCAGCGCTCTGCTATGTAATGCATCAGACACTGGCCGAAGGGGCGGTGAGTCACACGGGCACCACACAGTCAGCAGAGCGTGCATGTTAAGATCTTATAGCTACAGTAACATGCAAACACAGAGGGTTCTTAGGGTCAAACTATCTGTGTATATATGGAAGATCTGGTTGAATGTTTCAGTCAGTCGATGTTGTATAGAACAAGAGTCTATATCAGGGGTGTATAAAGAACGGCCCGTGGATGAATTTCAAATTTCAAACAGCTTGTCTATTAACATATATTATATGTGGCCCGCCATGCATAATTGACCAATTACGCCATTTCACAATGTCAACACAAGGTGACAGCACTAGATTTTAAGCCAGATGTAGCAGCAAAAATTGCAACCTGCTCTCATAAAAATACGTACCTCTTGGTACTTTTCTGCAGCACCGTTTTTACGTACCTTACTGCACGTTTTGCCGCCGTTTCAAAGAGAAATGTCCATTGAGTGGCGCTAAAACTCGGGTTCAATACATGAACCCTGGCAAGTTTTTATTACGTTGATATAGGTACATATTGCTGTGTTTTTATTACGTGGCTTCAGGTATGTATTGCGGCGGTTCAGAATTCAAATATCCCGGGACTGTCGCGAAAAGTTAATGCTCTACCGTGTTGAAAATATGCCCTACACCCAGTGCTTAATTTGTAAATGAATAATTGCCGGATCCAAAACACCAATTAAAATGCGCTGTGACCGACACTGAAAATACAACTTAAGTTTTCCCGGAACATTCAATGACGTCACTAAACGGTGATGCCACAATTATATAGAAAGCATCATTCACAAGTTTCTGCATTAACCTAACAAGGGCACAGCTTCAAACCCTGGGTCAAAAATGGGTTGCCAGGATGATTTTAGGAAAATTTATATCTAAGATACATTAAAAATAACTAAATTTGTTTTCATAAAAATAAAATTCAATCATAGTATTGGTATAAATATGCAAAAAATATCTGACTTAAATAAGTAACAGTTTTAAATAAATCCTTGCTTTATTTTACAAAATCACAAATGTTCTGTTGTTATTTTGAGTGTGCAAAAATAAAAGTAAACACTTTGTGCATTCGAATGATGTCTTACTCTTATCTGTATGACCAAAATTATGTATTTTATGTTTCAGCTGTTCGATCGCGCCGTCGCCTCGCACGCCCATACACACACACACACCACATATTCGCAACTCCAACATCGCAGTCTGTTCATTATCAAAATAAAATACAGTCAACCAAAAAAAAGTTACACTGGTCAATTTAAATAGTTTGTGGTATAACTGGTCCACTTTGTATGCCAAGCACATTTTTGCTCATGTGAAGACATATATTATATGTGGCCCGCCATGCATAATTGACCAATTACGCCATTTCACAATGTCAACACAAGGTGACAGCACTAGATTTTAAGCCAGATGTAGCAGCAAAAATTGCAACCTGCTCTCATAAAAATACGTACCTCGATATACGATATATGAAGGCACTTGAAGTACAAAGCCTCTACATCATAAATAATAGTTTCATTCAAATACATCGCGAATATGGAAACATTAGGATTTGTGCCGAATGAGAGGTACGTGAGCCCAATTAACGCCTGGTACTTTCAGTTTCACTTTGTTTTGGTTTAAAAAAAATTATTTCATTCTTGTTCTGTTCTGAATATTGTTACATTTATATGATTTATTTTGGAGTGAGCTATACTAACGTATAGCTATGTTTATAGTGTTTATAATGTTTATACATAATAATAGTTAACTTTATTTGGTATTATTTCTGGTATTATTACACTCTCTCCAAATGTTCTGCTGCTCACAAAACATCAATGAGAGCGAGTTTGAAGAAAGCTGACTGGTCACGGTCAAAAATATGTTGAGGACCAACGCATAACCTCCAAATATACACTCGCTCTCATATGCACGCATGCACTGTCACGATCTAATGGTGGATCCTTAAAAACAATTACTGGAACGAAAAATCCCAAATCTGACATTTTCCAGAACAGGATCCGGCAGGATCCGGTTCAAATTAAGCACGGCGTACACCAAAACCAACTCTAAACCTACCCGATAGTGTTAACAAATGCAAATTTGAACTTCCTTATATGCAGATTTTAAGAATTTTATCAAGTCAAGTCAAGTCAAGTCACCTTTATTTATATAGCGCTTTTAACAATACAGATTGTGACAAAGCAACTGAACAGCATTAATTAGGAAAATAGTGTCAATAATGCAAAAATGACAATAGTAAACACTCATTTTTCAGTTAAAGACAGTTCATCATTTATCAAACCGTAGTTACACGGGATTCAAACCGGAGCTCAAGTAAGTCTCCGTACTCCATGAGCTACTGAACAAACCTACAGTCTATGAAAACCCATAGATATGAAGCGGGATATGTATGATGCTAACATTCAAAGGCATCTGCTTTCAAATCTTCCAGCATATTAATATTGTTTTGAAGTCATAACATGATATTCTTCAAGTAATTGTGCAAAAATTATGCTTTATTAATCGAAAATCTGTAAATTTGTGTGAAAAAGTATAAAAGGTGTCTTGAGTTTTACTGCCTCTAGTGTTCATTTTTTTTGGAAACTGCAGTGATAGGTACTTACTTCGTGTCTCGTTAAAAAGTGCCCCCAGGTACGTTTATGCCATGAGACCAGGTTGAAAAATTGAGTGACAACAATTTCATAAATGATAAGTGCTGCCATTTCTGTTGTGCATGAGAATTCCTAAATGCACCAACAATGGAAGAGCACTACTCATTTGAACTGCACCGCATGGACCCAAAAGCTCAGACCCCTTATTAGCTCTAAAAGACAGCGCAGCATGAGCTCACAACAAATGCGTTTACTCGCTGGCTGGTCTCAATCACACGACCATTAAACAGCGCTGTGAGATGCAGTGAGAAGAGTTCAAGTTTGGAGCAGAGGTCTCTCATACAAACCACAAATGTCTCTGGGATTTAAATTAGTTTAAAGCCAGATGAAACAGCACTGACATTCTCAACAACACTCATGTAGAAAACAGGAGAAACATTGTGCGATAAATCACTAGGGGTGTAAGAAAATGTCGATACATATGAGTATCGCGATATTTTGCTTGGCGATACTGTATTGATTCTGAAAAACGGAATATCCATCAGACGATGCTAAACAAATCATACAAGATTCATGGCAGTTGTTTAGTTTTGAGTTCATATCCCAACCACTAGATAGCAGTCTTCATCTCTTAACTTAAACAGTGACAGGAAATATTAGCATTAGGGCACGCCACTAATGTTAGCGTTTATATAGTTCGCTGTCGGTGTACAAAACTGAAGCGTGGCTTCATTTGGGCTTTTGTGGTAACGTCCGCCCTGGGACCGCGGCGCGGGCACCACCTCGGTTCCGCCGCTTGCCGCGTCCCGCGTGAAGAGCCTTCGCGTGGGGCGCAGCGGGCTGTAGGGTCGGCTGCAGCTTTCTCACGTGATGGGGGTGTTTTGTGCAGTTGGGGTGATGCTCACGTCGCGGTCTCGGTGATTCCATGTATTTCATGTATTTTACATGTATTTATAAATACAAACTGAAAAACCTGTGAAATCCAAGTTGAAAGGTTCTGAGAATGTTTAACATCTGTATTTATTTTATTGTTTTACAATTGTTTTGGGTCCCATTTTATATTAAGTGGCCTTAACTACTATGTACTTGCATAAAAAAATAGTACAGTGTGATCTTATTGTATTGTAAAACACTTTTGCTGCTATTGAGGTGGGAAACGGGTAAGGTTAGGGACAGGTTTGGTGGTAATGGTAGGTTTAAGGGTGGGTTAAGGTGTAAGGGATGGGTCAACAGTGTAATTATAAATGTAATTACAGAAATTAATTACAGATGTAATAACATGCAGGTATTTTTAAAATATAAGTACAATGTAAAAACATGTATGTACACAATTAATGCATTGTACCAAATGATTAATTTAAATGTAAGTGCATAGTAGTTAAGGCCACTTAATATAAAGTGGGACCTTGTTTTGTTTTCTTTAGGAATCCTGCAACCACTTT
Source organism: Sinocyclocheilus grahami (assembly GCF_001515645.1). Lineage (NCBI taxonomy): Eukaryota > Metazoa > Chordata > Actinopteri > Cypriniformes > Cyprinidae > Sinocyclocheilus > Sinocyclocheilus grahami. Next base: position 828,321 of record NW_015505309.1, on the reverse strand, counting down.
TTTTTCATTGATATTAAGCAGATGTAATTTTTTGTTCAGATCAAAATGTTATGACATTGTATGTTACGATTGTAAACTTAAACTGTGAACCTTTAAAGCAGGGTCTAAAAATATATATGGTATTTTTTTTTATAAAATACATTTTATACATATTAAACATTTAACTAAAGAATCTTGCAAGCACTTTAATTTCCCCCCTTTACATACTGCACAACAAGTGGTTCAATAACATTGAATGTTACAGGGACTGATTATTGCAAATGCAGATCCCACTGTGTTCTGGTTAAATCATTTTTATTTATTTAGGCCTATTGATTTTTTGCTAAGGTTTGCATATGGTGGTGTGTTTTTAATAACAGCTTCACTAAAAATATATCCTATTCCTAAAATCGCAACATATCGTATCGCAATCCATACATCGTGATACGTATCATATCGCCAGATTGTTGCCAATACACAGCCCTACAAATCACCAACATCTACAGAGGATTTACTGTAGTAACACTAACTGTAACCGTGGTATTGTGGCAGAAAAGTAGGATATTCATATCGAATGTTATTATATTATTAATGTAGACATATATAGGCCTATTGAATGTATTAAGGGAGTGATGAAATATAGGCAAATTTACAGAAATTTTGGTTATAAGCTAGCAGTTTTGTGAATTTGTATTTATATTAAATAAATGAGTTTATAGACTAAATACTATAAAGCCTTTCTAGATATCATAGAAACCACATTGTTACTTTTTACCATGGTAATGAGGTGCCATGTGTGGTTTTACCTGTGGTTATCATGATCTAAATGTATGGAAGACCAATGGTTAATTTAAACAGAGTTTTAACTCAGTAAGGCTTTTAAAATGATACCCTTAAAATGAGGTACTTAACATTTTTACAGATGTTACTGTGCTAATGACAATAAATTTAGGCCTACATCTGCATGCCAAATCAAGGTACTGGTATACATTTAGTCATGTATGCTCAAGCAACTGTCAAATATATGTATAAATACTCAACCAGAGTAATCTGATTCACTAACAAGTTCATTTTCAATCAAAATTAATCAATCATTCAAAAAGACTCACAAGCTACTGAATCAGCCTGATGAATCCTTTACTGAATAAACTCAATTAATCTGTCAAAGCAATTATTCAATGAATCAACATCCGACTTACTGAATTGCAAGTTATCAGTACTGTCAGTGATGTCAGTCTCAAAATAAAATACTTTAAGTAAAAACTCAATGAATATGTTTGTAGAATTTTAGATTTTGTACTACACAAGCCTGTTTATTGTACTTAATTTTAAATATTGATTAATCTTATTTGTAGTTAACACAATCGTTTTTGTTTTTTTTTTACTTTGAGCATTAGGGTTACATATGCAATTACTTTGAGGCAATGAATGTAAAACTTTTTAGGGTTTGCAGTTAACCAGTTAGGTGAGAGGCTATCTGCTGGTCATAGGTGAAACCAGGACTGCTACGTATGTGAGGCAATGAGAAGTGATGGGTCGGCACATAGACAAGGCCTTCTAGGGCACTTTATCCTGCCCTTCAGCAAGTCCCCTGCTTTCAGTGCTGTCAAAAGTGTGAATGTGTGTGTGAATGTGTGCATATGTGTTTGTCAGCTACAGCAATCAAAACCAGCCCTGAATGCAACTTGCATGCAACCTGACTTGAGTGTAGGGAGACAGAGAGAATATGAATCCTTCAGAGATTTGACACGCACAATATTTCAGTCAATCTTACGCCACCTGTTCCTGTGGTTTTACCTCATTAGTGCATATTGTTTACCCTGCCAAATGCTCCTTCCCTTCAACCGCACACTTCTTCTTGAGTCAGGCCTCTGTAATGCCATCAAAATGCTGTTCCTTCTCTCTTTCTCATAAACACATCCTCACGCTCTCTCACTAGAACCCTTTCAAACACTCTACTGGTGTTTGAACCTTTTAAAATGATAAAGATGATATCAAAAAGTCTTGCTAAAAAGCCACAAAATCAGAGTTTCGTCAGGAATTCCTGTGGATTTTTCCTCAAGACTTCCTTTCATTTGACAGCACAGCATCCTGTATGACTGGGTAAGTTGATGGTAAGTGACAGGGCTTCCTATAAAACAGGAAAGCAAACAGACTGGAGGTCCAGAGTGGGGAGCTGTACCTCACATGGGCCGAGTCGGAGCTCTGAGACAGCAGCACTAAATAAAGAAGCCTGCAGGCTCGGAGCCCTCCATTCTCCAGGACTGTGTCATATGTCAAATTATTTGTGAAGAGAAGTATAGAATGTGACGTCACTTACCGCATACATGTTTCTCTACCCCTGTCTCTCAAGAATACAGTGTAGATTGCTTATTTACTGTTTTATTGCAGAGGAGTAGCTTTAGCTTAAGCTGGTAGCTGTGTTTTGAAACATGGCTTGTTTCTAGATCGCCTAACCTGATTATTAGCTGGTTATTAGTTGGTAGACCAGGGGTGTCCAATCCTGCTCCTGAAGTGTCACTGTACTACAGAGTTTAACTCTAACCCCAATTAAATAAACCTGAACCAGATAATCAAGGTCTTTAAACTTACTAAAATCTTCCAGTCAGGTGTGTAGGGGCATATTAAAGCTAAACTCTGGAGGACATTGGTTCTCTAGGAACAGGTTTGAACACCCTTGTGATAGACAAGTTATTGACATCTTAGTCCGGCTAATAACCATCTTAGACCAGTGAATGTCCATTGTAGACCAGCTAATTAAAAAAAAAAAAACAATTATGCATTTAGCAGATGCTTTTATCCAAAGCGACTTAGAGTGACCAGACCAGTCAATGTCCATCTTAGACCATCGAATGTCCATCTTAAACTAGCTAATGTTCATCTTACCAACTAATGAACATCTAAGACCAGCCAATGACCATCTCAGACCAGCTAATGACCATCTCAGACCAGCCAATGTCCATCTTAGACCATCGAATGTCCATCTTAGACCATCGAATGTCCATCTTAAACTAGCTAATGTTCATCTTACCAACTAATGAACATCTAAGACCAGCCAATGACCATCTCAGACCAGCTAATGACCTTCTCAGACCAGCCAATGTCCATCTTTGACCATCGAATGTCCATCTTAAACTAGCTAATGTTCATCTTACCA
>NW_015505309.1:784152-824251 GCF_001515645.1 Sinocyclocheilus grahami | reverse complement strand
TCTTCCGTTCTCTGGAGGAAACCGATGTGCATGGCTTTTTGTTTTGTTTTTGTTTTTTGGGTGGCAAACACTTTCAGGATATAATTTTTTGAAGAGGTACATGAGATTAAAGAGGGTGTGCATGAGAATGAGGGAAAGAGTTTTGGGGCTCCGTAAACTGAAGATCAATGTGATTTGCTGGAGGGAAGCAGGTGGGGACGAAATTTGGACTTGGAAGGAAGAGATTCTTTCTGGCTTTATCTCACTGAGCATCCGGCCGATGCTGCACAGCTCACTGCATCTTCCAATTACAGTTTCAGCCCAGCGATCACTGCAAACCCCTGTGTGTTTTGATCTCTCTGGAAGATCCCTGCAGTTGGGGCCAGCTCATTTGCACCAAAGCTTTCTGGAAAGATGGAAAAGACGATCTCTAGACCTCACACACATTCACATCATACTGAAAAGTGCTCAAGCCACAATACTATGTTTACTCAGTGAGGGAGGAATCCCTTTATCACAACAATGTTGAACTAATTAAATTATCGCTTTCAACTGCCTCATCCAGCAAGTGGATAAGAGTGTGCGCCTGTAAGCTGATTTTCACTAGCCGGTTGGTTTCCAGGCCTGACAGCAGCTTCACACTGTATAAAGTAAAAATTAGGGCTGTCAATCGATTCAGATTAAATTAATTACATGATATGCCAGTTCATTTAATATATCAGTATTTTTGCCATCAAAATTAAGATCATTCATCACTGGTGTCTTTCACTGCTGCATAATGTCTCTTGTTTTCAGCATCTTAAGCGATCCAGTGTTTCACACTTCAGTCCAGTATTTGGCAGACATGTATGCATCTTTTGTGTGTGTGTGTGTGTGTGTGTGTGTGTGTGTGTGTGTGTGTGTGTAGAAATATCAGAAGTAGCAGGAGAACATTTCTGTCATCTACTGGACTGTAGTGTAAAGTGCTTTATGGTAATGATGGCACAATTTTACAGTTAAAATTGCTTACATGTCAGGTTGTTATTTAACTAAAACCAATTGGAATGTTTGGAAAATGATCAGCAAGCCACACTGGGTTTTTTTTTTTTTTAGGTCGCTTTATTGAATGTTGAAGTAAAATCCCATCATTGTAGTGATTTCACTCAACCAGATATTCATCAAATTATCTATTTATGTCTAGCGCAGAAAAATTAAAGTCATGGTGGACTCTTAAAAGTTTTGGGCCAACCATCCCTTTAAGAAGTGATGTCAAGTTAAAAATCAATCCTGGTTTGAGGCCTTTGCATTGCCTGTAGTAGTAGCAGCAGCAAATGTATTTAATTTATGTATTTAGCAGATTGTTTCGTCCAAAGCAAATTGATAGTGCAGTCAAGGTACACATCAGTTCTTCCTTTCCCTGGGAATTGAACCCATGGCCTTGAGGTTTCTAGCACCATGCTGTACTGTTTGAGCTACAGAAAGGCTACAGTATTTTTTTAAGTAGTTTTTTTATAATTAATTGTACCAAAAGTAACATTTGAAATGGACAGCCCTACTAAAAATGTGCAGTTTCAGTGCAAATTCTAGCCCTTAAAAATGACTTTTGTTCACAAAACCTAATGGAATCAGGTCAGTTCAGTCATATAAAATATTTTAGATGCTAAACATTTTCTAGGTAACCTGACCAAACATTTTTTGACACTGTAAACATGCCCAGAATTTCGTTTAGTGGCCCGGTGGCCATGTGGGTTTGCACCCCTGCGGTGGTATAAATCAATAGTGAAGGAGAGTGAAAGAGTCGTAACTGAGCCGTAATCCCATTCTCACAGGACTGTTAGAGTGCCATGCTCTATAAAGCACAAGTCATTGCACAAAGCTGTATGTGCGGCTGGGATCGGGTTTACAGCTTACCTGGCTTCCCTGTGTCAGTCCCATGGGTAGCATGAACAGATTTTCTGACAGTCCTCCAAGCAGCCCATAATGGTTGGTTAAGCGCGATTCGATTTCACAGTTCGCTGAATCTGTGCAATCTGTGATCAATGGTGACAAAATGAGTGGGTGTGTTCATTTATATGATTGTTACGTGTTAAATTATAGTAATAATAGTAATAGTGTCACTCATCATATTCACATTCAGACAGGCATGAAACTCTTCAATGGGTTCATATGAAATATCTATATTCAGGTACAGAGAAGCATAAGTAATTACAGGCCGACTACAATCAAAACAAACGTAATTGCTTCTTTAATTCCTGTTTGAATCTTCTTACAGCTGTCACTGAATTCTGTCTCCACTGTTGTGATCAGCTGCATCCTTTAAGCCCACCGCAGGTCTGCAATTCTCTTTCAGGGGGTTTGATCTGATGTATTTCTATTTCCAGTCCTCTCCCTTCACACACCCGTGTGATGGCATGCCTAATTTATCTTCGCTCACCTCCCTCTGAAAATTCAATCACCCTGGATCGATTTTAGGTTTGCCAGCAAGGATCTAAAAACAGCTTTCTCTCTTCTGCCACTGACAGATCAGTCCCTGAGGGAGTCCCGGTCTAGACCGCACATCCACTGCATTGTCTCTCTCCCCTCGTTCAAGCACTAGGTCAACATCATTTTATCTTTTCATCAAGCTTGCTCTTTGAAACTTTGGAGAGGGCCTGCTCTGTCATTCTCACCGACTCTGCACCATGCTATCCACATAAAACATGCAACAAGTCTTTGAACTTCTTAATGCTGATCCTGAAGTATGATAGGAATACCATAATCAGAGAAAATGACTATTTCTTACTACATTTTATTGGTTGCATCACACTCTACATATAGAATGGCTTATTTACGGCATAAAAATGTTTAGGAAATCTATAGAGAAATGTCAAGAAGTATATATGAAGCAATACATTTTTCATAAAATTCCTTTTTAAAATCCTTTTACTTTTTGAGAAATGTTTAATGATTTTGAGCTGTTTAATTGCATCTAATCTGAGTAATAGGGACAATTCTCTAAAGTTTGACAGGAATCTCTTGCTGTCAGTGACACACAAACCAAACTCACTGGTGAACAGATCACAGATGAGAGACAGAAACATAATCCAGGAAGGAAGCAGGCCCAGCTCTACAGGGTTTGTGAATGCATGCCTTTCACTCTAGCCTAGATTTTCAGTCGCACTATTCAACACTCTGCCTAGATAAGAGATACATCAGGGACATGCATGCTCAACTATAGGCTAGTCAAGCAATCAAATGAATGATATACATTTGCATTCGGTACATTTTAGAAGCCGTCTTTAAAATGACAGACTAAGGTATAGAACTCTCTTTGAGAGATCCCTGTGGTCTCACATGACTGTGAGTATTTTTAGGAAGTATTTTATGATCAGAAACACCATCAGGTTTAGAGGACACTGGAGAAAGAGTGCTCACATTAAGTTTGAGGTTCTTTTAATTGTGATAAGGAGCTGTTGCTCTGTAGATTTAAATGTCTTGTATTAAAAAATAGAGCTACTTTTCAGCATAAAAAAGCCTCAGCACTGTTCTTGACATCCTGTTTGTTTGCAGACTGTTTGCTGAATCCAAAGACTGCAATAACATCCCACCCCCACCCTAAAGCGTGCCCGTCTCTCCGCTAGGCCCTTGGGTTAAAATTATTCCACAAGGCTGCCTCGCAATGCAAGGCTGACTGCGCTAGCCTGCCTTTTATTTTAGCCTGCAGGCTCTTTATAATTTCCCAAAACTTGGTTGCTAATGAGTTGTTCCTCCATTTCCTGCTTTTTCTTGCTTGCAGTAAACAGAAAAAAATCTCAAAGTTTTAAAGATGAGACACCCAAGCATTATCTTCTCAGGCATTATGTGCTCAAACAAGGAGGTCAATTGTTCAGATTGAGCTAACCTCATCATATGAGACTCACTCCTGTGAGAACAATCAACATGACGACAGTCGCTCCTGTGAGAACAATCAACATCAGGCAAACTTATCCACCCACGGATCCTTCGCTCTATTCAGAGAGGTTACAGGAAGTAGTGTTGAGGTTGACAGGAAGAAAATGTGATATAACAATGCATTCAAGTAACGGTTTTGACAGGTCACCTAGATGATGCTATTGATGAGTCACACAGTAAGGCCCTGCTGAATCACTCATATTGTGACTGACACGGGGTCACTGGGTGTCAGCCCTCACAAAAAAAGTTCAGTTAAAACATTTTGACAGAAAATCTTACATTAAAACATGGAGATAGTTTTAAAGTGAATCCCTGTTTCACTGCACTCTATATGCAGTATATGCAGTTATAATATTTATAATATATAATATTTTTTATAATAACAATAACAACATAAGTTTGTCACTTTGCATCACATGTGCTGGATGTAAACCTACATTTCATTTTCAGATAATGTTTTAAAGTTCTATTAAATAAATAAATAAATAAGAAGAAAATTATTATTATTATTATTATTTTACTTCAATAAACAATAATTACAATGATAAAAATACAATTATTTCATTCATTAAAATAAAGATTTAAACAGTATACTACTTCAATAAACAACAACAGAAGTAGTAGTAGTATGGAATATATATTTATATACAGTAAAAATAATATATTTTAAATGCAGGTGGTAAACTTGTACTCTTATATTTTAACATTTAACTGAAAATAAAAATTAGGGCTATACCACTAGCAGATTTTTCAATATATGTGTCTTTTAAAAAAAAATGAACAAATAGATTGAGGTTATTAAGGTTAATATAATAATATTAATATTATTGATAACATTTTAGTATAGGGACCAATTCTCACTATTAACTAGTTGCTTATTAGCATGCCTATTATTAATATATTGGCTGTTTATTACTTATAAAGCACATATTCTACATGACCATATTCTACATACCTTACTAACTATTAATTAGCACCAAATTAAGAGTTTATTGAGTCAAAAGTCATAGTTAATGGTTTGTTAATAGAACTGGACATTAAAATAAAGTGTGACCATATTATTTTATAATAATATTATTATTTTTAATAATAATATAATTTTTAAGCTTGTAGTTAACCTGCCTTTTTCATTTTCAAGTACAATCCAGTTGTTGTAGCACTCTCATAAAAAGATTCCTCATCACACTGGATGATATTGATGTCACACATGCAGTCGGCACAACTGCATTCTGATTATGAGAGATGCGCAGCATACAGTAGGATGCACTGTGAACGCAGCTCATGCTCCTGCCACCCCTTCGAACAGCAAGTGTTACATGCATTTTTCATGAACAAGCCTTTTTTTATTGACACACCAGTGAGCAGAATACCCACCGGTCCCTCTTGGGCGGACAGGCGCTTGCGCTATGTATACGCGATGTTTCCTTAAATATTTATGGGTGATTTTATTCCTTCCTATTGAGTGGCCGATGACCACTGATCGGCTGGGCGACCAAATCACATTTCATGGTTGTTAACTGCAACAGGCTAATTGGAATGAAGCCTAGGCCCCCAGGCAGGGCAGCGTGGGGTGGTAGGGGGGCGAGCTCATTACTGCGCATTTATAGAAACTGAGGGTGAATGCCTTTGACTCGACACACTCAGAATTTCTTCCAAACTGGGCCACGAATGAGGGGACAAGAAAAGATCTTCCAGCGCAACGCAGCTAGCTAAGTTACATACACTATATAATGAAGCTAAAAGGCACATTTAAGCGAAACGCTCGACCGACTTTACCTGTGGATAAATATGGGCTCAATCTTTCTGACCTCCTTTTCTCACTTCCTTTCCCACTTTACCTCCTTCCTCTCCACTTCAGAGCTATTTTTGACTCCCTCAGTCATGTGCCTGCTTTAAGGAGGACAAGGGCGCTGAAGATGACCACTTACTATAGAGCTGAAACTCTCCTTGCTCTGAGCTGGTGTACTTGCATGTGGGGCTGTCAGTTATGCATTGCAAAATACAGTGATTAATTAGTCTGGCGATGGCTAATAAAGATGAGGCCCTGCGTGCCGAGGCCTCTATGGTCAAGGTACTGCAATCATTAACCTTGCCTGTTGCCGTATATTGCATCTCGAGCAGCGCCGAAAGGGCAAAAAACAGCCGAAATTGCAATAAGTGGGTGAAAATGTGTTTGCAGAAGCTATAATTACTAAACCACTGGGAAGCCCCTCCGAATGGGAAGCGATCGTCACTAATGTTCTGCATATCTGCTGCGAATCAGATTAAACAAGTACATGAAATAAAATCTAAGTGCGGAGAGAGTTTCCTTAAATAATGGAAGAAAAGACTGGGGAGCTCAAACTGTAATGGCTGGCAAAGCATCAGACAGATGCGACAGAGCCATGGCTTAGGTCCTGTGATGATGAATTGGGCTATTCGGAAAGGGGATTCTGTTATTAATAATAAATTGTGATCCTCTAAATTACACATAAAACCACTGCATTTATTATGTTTTTATACAATGGCCCAAGAGGACTGGTTAGCACGGTCCCATTAGCCCTTGCTGGAAGATGGCTGTCCCTGTTGATGAAACCAGCATATGCTGGTTAGGTATGTTTTGAAGCATGGCAGCTGGTTTGAGCTGGTTTAAGATGGTCCTTAGTTGGTCATGAGCTGGTTTAAGGTGGTTCTGAGCTGGTTATGAGTTGGTTCTGAGCAAGAGCTTGTTACTTAGGACCAGCTCATGACCAACTAAGGACAAACTAAGGAGGCTGATTTCACGGTTAGCATTTTAGTTATCCTAAATACACACCAAAATAAAAGATTTGACAAGTTTTGCATAATTTGACAAAATTACAGCTTGACTGTTTAGATTATAATATTTTCATATTTTTAGATTAGGGAAAACAATCAAATAATCTATATATGTATAAAGCCAAAAATCTGAAAGCTATTGTTTTTGAAGAAGAAATCAACACATGGAACACAAATGTACCCAAAGTTAAAGAAACATTAAATTAACATTACATTAAATTGATCAAAAGTGGCACTAGAGACATTTGTAAATGTTACAAAAGATTTTATATCAAATAAAGAATCCTGAAGAAAATTTATCAGTTTCCACAAAAAAAATATTAAACATCACAACTCTTTTCAACATTGGTAAAAATTATAAATATTCATTGAGCACCAAATCAGCATATTAAAATGATTTCTGCAGGATGAAGACTGGAGTAATGACTGCTGAAAATTCAGCTTTGTCATCACAGGAATAAACTACATTTTAAAATATATTCAAATAGAAAATGGTTATTTTAAACTGTAATACTATTTAACAAAATAAATGCAGCCTTGGTGAGCAAGGAGACTTCGTTCAAAAACATAAAAAATATCACAGACTCTAAACTCTCGAACAGCAGTATATATGTGTTTTTTGTTTTATTTGGGCCCCCCCCCCCAAAACAAATAGCAACTGCCATTAAGATGAATGAATGGATAGTTTTCACCAGGTATTACAGACCTCCTTGCAATTGCAATGCAGCAACGACTCCTGTTAGAGTCACTATAAAAATGAATCAGTGGCCTCTTATACATTTAAAGTAATTCATAAAGGCTTTAATATGGCAGTATTTTCTTTTTCAAAAACATTGTCTTTTTAAAAACCATTTGTACTGTTTTTATGACTACAATGATGTCTTATCGGATAATCGTTATCTTTTTTCTATTTTCCCCAGTTAAAAGGCCGTAAAGGGAAAAAAAACACTAAATATCTTTTTTTATATCAGTCTGACTGCAGACAGAGCAGATACAAAGCCAAACACTAAAACACATAGTGTTCTCCTCAGACCTTTTTGTTCCTACATATCCAATGAATGTTCAAACAAACCGCTGTTATCTGAAACAAATCTGGCCTGATATTAAAACCGGCACTTGCGGCGTGAATTGGCGTTCCACAGCTTTTTCAATACCAGAGCTGATCTACAGCAACATGAGCTCTTCACACCAACACGGCTTCCCTTTGTTCTCAGACACCATCTAAAAAGCTTCAGGGGCTTCTCTTGTTGTACTGCAAATCAATTTCTATTGCAAATCAATTTCTATGTCGTCAAGTGTGAAATACAGGTGACGTACAGTGTTTGGCTATATCCGTGGGAACCACACACAACCCACCAAGGTCTTATCACTATGTCTAGCACAACTGTAGACCGAGGGAATGTGTCCTTTGCAGGGGAGGTTTGTTTCAGTGCTTTTATCTGCAGTTTTAGTAGATTGTGCCTCTGAAAGGACCCCAGATGCTGCCGCCACACTCCCCATGCCGGGGTGGACATATGCGGGCTGCCTTTGGCACGGCTGTCACAAGCTCCAGCGCTTCTCTGAGCTAATGTGCCAGGGCCAGACACTATTAGCACAAACACACACACATACATACACACCAATGCCGCCTGGTGCAAGCTGCCAGGGATCAACCTGCTCCAAATATCCAGCGACATTACCTTGAGCATGTGTGCAGAGGAATGCATGGAAAACACAAACAGAAATAATATGCAGACACACACACAGAGCTGTGGGCTGTTTGAGCAGAAGTGTGTGCATCAGCAGTAAGGCGCCCTCGTTTCAGTCCTGTGGGTTGATTCACCCCTCCTCATGCATCAAGTCAGAGAAAGAGAGAGAGGGAGAGGAGGACGACGAGAGGGAAAGTGAGTGATGAAAGAAGAGGAAGAGACAGACTTGCATGCGGTTACTTGGATAAGTGGGCCACTGCTGCAGCGTAAGACATCAGCATTCAGACGGCGGAGTGGGGTTTGACTCTCTCACACTCACACACACTGCATAGCACAGCCGTGTTGAACAGAGGCAGACTCGCTCGCTCATGGCTGCTGATTGTCTTTCTTATACACACATAGAGCCCAGCGAAACACAGATCAGGACCAAGGATTGAGAGACAGAGTGAATGAGAGAGAGAAAGCAGGGCCCTCTGGTGGCCAAACATAAGCGCTGCTGATCTTTTTTTACTACAGAAAAAAAATGTATAAAAATTAATCATGCTTAATACTTTGCCAATATGGTGACTGTTAACGTGTACCACAATAAATAACAGCACTCTGTTGTAGTCGGACAAACAATGCATTGTAAATGCATTCATAAACCCCTAAAACTGATAACCCAGCATGCCTCACAAATGCACGTTTGGATAAGGGATGCACAACATTTCAGTATCATTTAGGTTATTGGATGATATTACTGATTAAAAAAAAAATAATAATATTCATTCATTCATTTAATATTGTACACATTTTTACTATTGTGTGTACTACATGTTTACTAAAAAAGTAAACATTTATTAAATCTTAAATATTCAAATTAAAATGTTACTATTTTAAAACAGTATATTTAACAGTAAACTAATAATTGCAATATAACATACAAGGATTTCTGTACAAAATATATCGGTACTATAATAGTTATCGTCTGATACTACTGATTTAAGAAATAAAAATGAAACTGTAAAAATCTAGTACATATTTAATATTGACATTATATATAATATAATTAAGATTAATATTTAAATTAATACTCTTAATTATTAATATTAAAATGTATTTACATAATACATTTTAGTAAAACATAATATTTATTTTATATTATTTTAATGTTACATTTTAATATTATTATTTAATATTAATATTAAAATGTTATATTTAGCAATAAACTAATAATTGAAATGTAATAACCATCTTTTATTACAATACAATGTTGTGACTAGTTTTAAAAAATATTATTTGTATTTCTATATGTTTTAAGATAACATAGTATTATTGGCCATTTATCAGTTATCAGCCACAACATGAAAATGTCTAATGTCAGAATTTATATAACATACTTTAAAGATTTTTACACTCATGTAGAAAAGCTGCTCCCATGAGATGCACTTAAACGTGTCTTAAAAGTCTCAGTCAAAAGCAAGTTGTAAAAATGAGCGTAATTTTCTTCAGAAAACATCCACTTATTGACTTGAAGTCAATGCATCAATCGCAACATGAGGTCTGGCATGAAAGACTATAGATCTCCCTCCCAGCGTCAGGGGACTGATAGTGCTCAGTTCACATTGGATTTGATTGGATTTGTTGCTCATTTATGTCAGTGGTGTCAGCCGCACTGTAACAGCAATCCTCTGATTATTGTGCCTCACTGCATGCCAGATGACCAGAGAGAACATCAATCAGAGCTTTGTAATTGAAACATTCTCCTCAGGAGCGGCCTGTGAGCTGAGGGAAGGGAATGATGGGAGATTGTGTTTGTCATCTTTTGGGGGGTTACTACCATTTTTCTAACACTGACAGGAGAGAAATGACAAAAAATTATAGACGTAAACATCTTCTATAACCATCACACTTCACTGTCACCTAGTCACTTATAGCCACAGCTCCTATATGATCTGAAACCCTGCAGATCATCAAAACCTGAGAGCTCTTTACTTCAAGGTTCTTCTCTCGGTCACTTGAACTTACCCTGCTTGGGTCGTCAGGGTTTACGCTATCATACATGCAGGTATGCTGGGATTGGTAGCTAAAGGAGACTCTGCCGGTGTTTCTGTGGCGACCCTGGTGGAACAAGTCAAGAGTGTTTAATTAAGACAGTTATTTTAAATTCAAACTGGCCAATTAATGAAGCCACTTGGACAGGAAGGAGAGAAGCCCCCCATCTTTCAAGTATCAGCATTTCTTTATAGTGGACATCTCAGCAGAGCTGGAGAATGTTTCCTTTGACCTGTAGGGACACCATTAGTACAACATAAAACCCTAAGCTCTCTGCATGCCACAAAGCTGACTCCAAGTGGCACAAAGCAAGCAGCCAACACCTGCAGCGCTAGCAACATGTGCCACCTGCATGGTGCTAGCAATGCCAAGGTTATGAGTTTGATGCCCAGGGAATGCAAATTCTGCTCAAAATGTATGACTTGCATTGACTGTAATGCACTCTGGATCAAATTATCTGTCATATGCATCAACTAGTGATCAACATTATTAAAATTCTGGCTAATACCGATCAATATTTATACTGATGTTATGGACGATAACGTAATAATTTATATAAATTTAAAATTAATGTTCAATTAAAAATAATTAAAATTAAACATTTTAAAATTTGAATTTAGGCATCACAACATTATAATGTACAGTATAAAAGATGGAAATTGGAAATGGAAAAGATGGAAACTGTTCAAATGTTTGGGATCAGTAAGATTTGTATTTATTTATACTTTTACTCAGAAAGGATGAATTAAATTGATTAAAAGTGACAGTAAAGACATTTATAATGTTACAAAATAATTATATTTCAAATAAATATTGTGCTTTTGAACATTCTATTTATCAAAAATACTGAAAAAATATGGTTCCGTTTTTCTGAGCAAATCAGCAAATTAAAATGATTTCTGAAGAATCATGTGACATTAATGACTGGATTAATGGCTGCTAAAAAAATCAGCATTGTCATCACAGGAATAAATTACATTTTAAAATATATTCAAATAGAAAAAAGTTATTTTAAATTGTAATAATATTTCACAAAATTACTGTTTTTATTGTTTTATTTTATTGTCTTATTTTATTATCTTACACCTTGAACATGTATAACTGCTATACCAAAGCGTGTTTAACTGTTACACTAAAATATCATGCATCTCTAGCATATTCATACAGCATATGCAGAAGACAGTTTGGGCTAATGAGATTTTGGTTAGATGCACAAATGTCTGCTCAGAATTTGTGGCTTCCATGAGATGGTCCTCACGGCAGAACACAAGATCCAGGGGGCGTGGTTGAATCCAGATCCAACTTACATATACCCCTGATTCCTAAACCCACCCATCTCCACCCCTAAACCTACCAATCTCCACCCCCTAAATGTGGATCCAACCACGCCCCCTGGATCTTGTGTTCTGCAGTGAGGGGCTACTGGCTTCCATGGCAAAAATGAAACCCTTGAATGATCATGGTATTCTGTCTCGTTTGCTTGTCCCAATCCTCCTGTTACGGATGAGATTGGCTTGTGCTATCGGAAAGACAAAAGCAACAGCAGCTAAATAAAAAAATCAATAGTCTTAACATTTAATTTAATGAGATGGAATTTTGTTCCCCTGATGGTAGGGAGTCCTAATAGATATCTCTTGCACTTTCTGCAATTTCATTTGGAAAGAGTTCAGAAAGTCCGTCCCACCACAGAAAACTAAAATGAAGAGTGTCATTTTAAAAGGGCCCAGACATCTCCAGGAAAAGGGAAACAATGACTAATTGAGATGGTTATTAAAGTGATCAGACGCCAAAGGCTCAGCGAGCAGTCTGCAGACATTCAAACGGATCTTTTTATAGCATGTTCCGCCTTTGTGATCAAACGTCAATGCAGCAAACATGCTGAAAAGTGCAGAAGTATCAAAGCCCTCACATGTTTACACAGATGTACTACAATCCCTCGACTCTTTCTTTGAGCAGTGCATGTAGGTAGGCAGCAAAATTCCAACTGTTCTCAATGAGAGCACAGTCACATATATATGAGGTGAATTCTTTAGCAGGCAAGAATTGCAAAATAAAGCAAGTCAGCAAAACGGCTCTCCAGCTTTCGATGCGGCTGGCGTCAGAAGATCATGTGATCGCTGTGTGAATGCCGTAAGCACATGAGAAAGCAAAATATGCTGGAAAAAAGAGGAAAGACAATCGAAGATGGAGAGAGGATGGAGGTTGATCCAGCTGTGTTGATAATGGATGAAAAGCAGCAGTTGGAAGCGGTTATCACCCCGCACTGAGTCCCAGATGAGATCCATCACTCACGTATGCACACACGCATCAGCCCCTGACAAACACATTATCAAGGATATTCTCTCGCATTAGCAGCCAGTGGAAGCAACCAATAAATGCTCAAAAACCATCAGGGGCTGCGCAGAACACGAGGAAAGCAAAGAGAGAGAGAGAGAAAGGTGCAGGGAGGAACTAAACCTTGGCTTTGTTTCCTAACAAAAACAACAGTTAGAGAAAGGAATATAGAATAAATAGAGAGTGAGAGCAGTGGTGGGAAAACAAAACACAGAAAGTCAGTCTAAAAAGCAGAGCTGAGAGAGAGAGAGAGAGAGAGAGAGAGAGAGAGACCAGGTGGGCAGTAACTGCACTGCAGCAAGCTGCACACAACTTCTCCCTGCTCAGGTTATTCAACTAGACATGGGAATGTGGGAATGGGGTAGCAGGAGATGCGGCAGAAGGGATGGAACTAGTACAGAAATCTATTCTGGTTGCAACTAAATTTCCATTTTTTTAGACATTTAATATAATGTCAATTGATGCGATCACTTCAGATAAATTTAATAGTACACTCATATTTTGGTAAAAGATTAAGGATGAGATTATGTAAATTTTATGTGTAGATTTGTCCTTTCCTCCCCTCTTTTGTTTAAAGGGATACCCCAGGATATGTGTAGTCAAAACAGAGATATATTCTGCACAAAGAACAACAACTATTAACTGGATTAAAAAAGAAAACTGGGTCATTGGACTGAAAAATGTGGTACACATGGTACACATGACTGTCCAACTCCAACTGAAACTGGACATTTTTATACAAAGCTTTACACTTTACATATATCTTGATCACTGAAAATGAACTCAGTACGGAGTTTGGACCCATTTCCTGTTGTAGCTTTTTTTTACCATTTCAACATTGTTTTGATTTCTTTCTATATCCTTTGCTGTGGACCACTGCTATTGTCAAGGAATGTTTTGTTCACTGTTCAGGATAATTTTTAAATGAATAACAAAAAGTTAAACAAATAAATACAATTTTAAAAAAGGATAGTTTATAAAAACTCACTCATACAGCATTCCAAAATTTTGAAAAATGAATCAAATGATCCAATATTGGTTGACACAGCTAGTCTGAATAATCTGTTTACTAATCAGGTTTCCCAAAAGCATGGCTAGCAAACTATGATTGATGCTGCGAGTGTGTACACGAGAGGTGGCGGTTGTCTGGATGCTTACAATTAAATCCTTAGTGGAAAGTTTGGGAACATTTATTCGTACAATGTGGATGACATCAGTCTTGTGTTTGGTTAAGCTGAAGCAAGACAAACAGTGTCACTTACGTTCTTATCATGATTTGTCGCTAAGATGTCCGGGGAGGTTATTAGTGGACATTTCACTTGCATTCAGTCTGTATATCTATGCAAATATTCATATTTATTTGTATAGCACTTTTCACAATACATTTCGTTTCAATGCAGCTTTACAGAACATGCATGTATATTACAATGCTAAATGTATGCTAGTAAACTAATCGCTACATGCCATTATTACTTATTTCCTTCATTTCAAAATGTGTGTGCTTAGTTTGGTCAAGTTTGTTGCTGTGGAACAGTGCGAGAAAGGGTTTGTATGTGTATGTTTTTTATGCACGTATTTAATGTACAGACACATGTATACATATATACAGTACTGGCCAAAAGTTTGGGGACTCTTACTATTTTTTATGTTTTTGAAAGTAGTCTCTTATGCTCATCAAGCCTTAATTTATTTGATCAAAAATACAGAAAAAAAGTAATATTGTGAAATAACTTAAAATAACGGTTTTCTATTTTAATATACTTTCAAATATAATTTATTTCTGAGATGCAAAGCTGAATTTTCAGCATCATTACTCCAGTCTTCAGCGTCATATGATCCTTCAGAAATCATTCTAATATGCCGATTTGATACTCAGTTATTATCATTGTTGGAAACAGTTGTGCTGCTTAATATTTTTTATGACCTGTGATATTTTTTTAGGATTCTTTGAAGAATAAAAGAACAGTATTTAATTAAAATAGAAAGATTTTGTAACAACATACACAACCTTTCAAAAGTTTGGGGTCAGCAATTTTTTTAAATTAATAAAAAAAATAATAATACAGCATATTTAAATGATTTCTGAAGGATCATGTGACAGAAGACTGGAGTAAAGGCTGATGAAAATTCAGCTTTGCATCACAGAAATAAATATAAAGTATATTAAAATAGAAAACCATTTTAAATTGTAATGATGTTTTATTAACAACATTCAGAAGGAACACAATCAGATAATCAACCAATTCGGCACAGCTGGAACTCATTCAGTTAATCAGCTTAACTAGCACAATTCTTACATAAATACAGCCAACTAACCTCTGTCCCACGACAGTTTTCCGGCATCCCTCCTCCACCCCAACTCCTCACTATTAAAACTATTCTCATCCCATACTAGGGATTGGGGGAGTTCTCTGGGTTCAGGCTATATTCCGTGCTCGGAGCCCTCCCTCAGGACAGCACGCCAAATATGCTTACTATTTGTTCAATCCAATTATATGTAAGTGCGAACTCGTGAAATATTATTTCACAATATTACTGTTTTCGTCTGTATTTTTGATCAAATAAATGCAGGCTTGATGAGCATAATTGACTTTTTTCAAAAACATTAAAAATAGTAATGTGTCCAAAATTTTCACAGACATTTGACAAACAGAAATGGAGAAATGAGTCCCTGGACAAAGCGGGAACAACATCAAAAGCAGCGGTCAGTATCTGGCCTGGCCATTAGCAGGTTTAAGTACTACATTGCATTTCATCCTCAAGTTCTCAAACACATCTGGCAGTTCATATGGTCACATGTGGATTGGCACTGCAGGACGATCAGCTGTCCTTCTTGTCTGTATTAGGTGTCTTACATTACAGATGATGGCTTTCCTAAAGACAAAATTAGAAAAGCAATTATTAAATTTAATGCACAATATTTAAAAAGAATACTATTATTGTTTAATACATCAGTATATGTTGGAATTAACATTAGCCAAGCTTAATAAGTGATGAAAAAGTGTTTACCGTTACCTTTTGTAAACTACTGCAGTTACCCTACCTGGTCTCATGGCAAAAAACGTACCTGGGGCACTTTTTTTTACATATCACTGCAGTTTCCAAAAGAAATGAACACTAGAGGCAGTAAAACTCAGACACCTTTTATTCCTTTTCACACAAATTTACAGAGTTTCGATTAATAAAGCGTAACTTTTGCACAATTACTTGAAGAATATCATGTTATGACTTCAAAACAATTTTAATATGCTGGGAGATTTGAAAACTGATGCTTTTGAATGTTAGCATCACACATATCCAGCTGGGTTTTCATAGATGGTAGGTTTTGTTCGGTAGCTCACAGAGGACGGAGACGTACTTGAGAGGTGAGGAGCTCCGGTTCGAAACCCGTGTAACTACGGTTCGACAAAAATCTGCATATAAGGAAGTTCAAATGACACTGTTGCATCAACAAAGGCGTTTTTATATCAGTTTTGCATTTGTTAACACTATCGGGTAGGTTTAGGGTTGGGTTTGGTGTAGGGCATATTTCCAACATGATAGAGCATTAACTTTTATGATATTTGAATTCTGAACCGCCGCAAAACATACCTGACGCAATGTAATAAAAACACAACAATACGTACCTATATCAACGTATAAAAACGTGCCAGGGTTCACGTATTGAACCCGTGCTTTAGCGCCACTCAGTGGACATTTCTCTTTGAAACTGCGGCGAAACATGCAGTAAGGTAAATAAAAATGGTGTCGCAGAAAAGTACCCAGAGGTACGCATTTTTATGAGACCAGATTGCAGTTAACTGTTACACAATACTTCATTCAGGTTTCCAGTATACATTTCTATAACGTATTACTCACTGCATTTGTCAGCTGACATGATAGCTAAACAACTAAAGTGAATTCATACTTAATTATAGCCCACATAACTCTTAGCAATTTTCACAATACATAACCAAATCGCAAGTAACTTGTTTAAACAATGACGAAACCACAATGCTAGCTTAAATTATGCTGCATTATACTTGAAGAGTTAACACAAAGAAATGCAAATAAGCAAATGAGAGAAAAAAACAACATTTACTTACCTGAATCGAAATGTGTGCTCTATATCCTAGAGTTGCTATCCAGCCTTCTCGCTTCACTGCTGCAATCCAGGTGCGTTTCTTGGAAATCTAAACACTTTAATTTCCGAATTTTAGTTCCGGGCCAGAGGGAGCACCCAACCACTGAGCAACAAGGATCTAATTTAAATTTTGACATTTTAAACACCAGGATTAAATAAATTATCACAACCCCACTGTGAATCAAGCACCTCCCGCCATTGTTTTAAATGCGCTCGACCACTAACCGGAAACATCAAAGGAACAAAGATGTCACTTCCTTTGTTCACACTGTCAGTTTTGGGAATTGACAACCGCATTTTCTTTACAGGTGTGAGTCTCGAAATGTCCCGTTTACACAGCAAATTACAGTTGTGTTTAGAATACTGTCTGTATGAGCATGCAACGGGAGTCAAGCCCATATTCCTTACCATAGCGACAGTGACCAAAGTAAAATCAAATATGGCGACGTCCATAAAACTGAAAGTCTTATCACTTTCCGACATGACAAGAGTCCAATTGAGCCGCGAGTTCTTTCATCAAATCTGAATGAACCAACAGCAGCTTTTAAATTTGGGTGGAGAGCATTTGAATCGCGCGCAGAACACAAAACGCAGCTAATTTCTCTGTCACTGTAAGTTACCGAAAACACACATGAAAACACGTAACACACGGTAGACGTGCGTTTATGCAGCAGTGCGGCTCTCTCTCGTGCTGTATGACGTGACAGACGACAAGTTGTTCGGTCCAGTTCCGTTCACACAACTTGTTTTCCGAGAATGCGGTTGTGAGTCCTGAAAATTTACGGGTGTGAGTTCGGGTACAGAATGCGGTTGTCACGCCCGTAAATAACCGAACTGTGTGTGAACGTAACCGTATTAAGGACTCAAATACAGGACTGACAACTGTATTCTGCTGCTGTGTGAATGTGGCTTCCTTTTCACACAAATTTACAGAGTTTCGATTAATAAAGCGTAACTTTTGCACAATTACTTGAAGAATATCATGTTATGACTTCAAAACAATTTTAATATGCTGGGAGATTTGAAAACTGATGCTTTTGAATGTTAGCATCACACATATCCAGCTGGGTTTTCATAGATGGTAGGTTTTGTTCGGTAGCTCACAGAGGACGGAGACGTACTTGAGAGGTGAGGAGCTCCGGTTCGAAACCCGTGTAACTACGGTTCGACAAAAATCTGCATATAAGGAAGTTCAAATGACACTGTTGCATCAACAAAGGCGTTTTTATATCAGTTTTGCATTTGTTAACACTATCGGGTAGGTTTAGGGTTGGGTTTGGTGTAGGGCATATTTCCAACATGATAGAGCATTAACTTTTATGATATTTGAATTCTGAACCGCCGCAAAACATACCTGACGCAATGTAATAAAAACACAACAATACGTACCTATATCAACGTATAAAAACGTGCCAGGGTTCACGTATTGAACCCGTGCTTTAGCGCCACTCAGTGGACATTTCTCTTTGAAACTGCGGCGAAACATGCAGTAAGGTAAATAAAAATGGTGTCGCAGAAAAGTACCCAGAGGTACGCATTTTTATGAGACCAGATTGCAGTTAACTGTTACACAATACTTCATTCAGGTTTCCAGTATACATTTCTATAACGTATTACTCACTGCATTTGTCAGCTGACATGATAGCTAAACAACTAAAGTGAATTCATACTTAATTATAGCCCACATAACTCTTAGCAATTTTCACAATACATAACCAAATCGCAAGTAACTTGTTTAAACAATGACGAAACCACAATGCTAGCTTAAATTATGCTGCATTATACTTGAAGAGTTAACACAAAGAAATGCAAATAAGCAAATGAGAGAAAAAAACAACATTTACTTACCTGAATCGAAATGTGTGCTCTATATCCTAGAGTTGCTATCCAGCCTTCTCGCTTCACTGCTGCAATCCAGGTGCGTTTCTTGGAAATCTAAACACTTTAATTTCCGAATTTTAGTTCCGGGCCAGAGGGAGCACCCAACCACTGAGCAACAAGGATCTAATTTAAATTTTGACATTTTAAACACCAGGATTAAATAAATTATCACAACCCCACTGTGAATCAAGCACCTCCCGCCATTGTTTTAAATGCGCTCGACCACTAACCGGAAACATCAAAGGAACAAAGATGTCACTTCCTTTGTTCACACTGTCAGTTTTGGGAATTGACAACCGCATTTTCTTTACAGGTGTGAGTCTCGAAATGTCCTGTTTACACAGCAAATTACAGTTGTGTTTAGAATACTGTCTGTATGAGCGTGCAACGGGAGTCAAGCCCATATTCCTTACCATAGCGACAGTGACCAAAGTAAAATCAAATATGGCGACGTCCATAAAACTGAAAGTCTTATCACTTTCCGACATGACAAGAGTCCAATTGAGCCGCGAGTTCTTTCATCAAATCTGAATGAACCAACAGCAGCTTTTAAATTTGGGTGGAGAGCATTTGAATCGCGCGCAGAACACAAAACGCAGCTAATTTCTCTGTCACTGTAAGTTACCGAAAACACACATGAAAACACGTAACACACGGTAGACGTGCGTTTATGCAGCAGTGCGGCTCTCTCTCGTGCTGTATGACGTGACAGACGACAAGTTGTTCGGTCCAGTTCCGTTCACACAACTTGTTTTCCGAGAATGCGGTTGTGAGTCCTGAAAATTTACGGGTGTGAGTTCGGGTACAGAATGCGGTTGTCACGCCCGTAAATAACCGAACTGTGTGTGAACGTAACCGTATTAAGGACTCAAATACAGGACTGACAACTGTATTCTGCTGCTGTGTGAATGTGGCCTATATATGTCATTCCATATGTCAAGTGCTGTTTTTGAAAAGTGTGCATGTGCGAATGTGCCCAAGAACCCTGGAGTATGATGTACAGTAAGAGGGAACTTGTGACTATATCAAACATCTGAAAATAAAGCAAAACAGGGGAACAAAATAGCGAAGTAGCCTTTAGATGCCATATCCAGTATTTACAACAATAATCTGATATTCATTCAATCATGAATGTATTAATTAGCAGAAGTAATTACTCCATCATCTGTGTGATGCCATTAATGACGGTTCTATATTATTAAACCAACATGGTTCAAATGACACAGTTACTACTATTTCAGGAAACAGTTGTGATTAGTTAATTTCTGCATAATACAGCGCATTGCACTATGGTAGCTAAGCAGCCTGATAGGTCTCTAAGGGAAAATGCACCCAATACTGATTCACTTCTTGAGTTTGACTCACTGATTCAATTATTCGGGTAACAGCTCATTAGAGGAGAAAATTAACAGTGAATATTGACTTTCAGTCTGTTTCCCACACTAAGCTTTTGTGAGTCTTCAGAAGATTTGGATTATAGTTTTACCATACTTTTATGATGCTTCTGTATTCGTTCATTGTATTTGCATTGAAAATTAAGATTAACATGGTTGACAGAATTTCTCCTATTATGTTTTTCAAATGAAATAAAGACATACAGGTTTGGATCAACATGAGTGTGAGTAAATGATGACAGAAATGTAATTTTGGTTGAAATATCCCCCTAACACATCCCCTTGGTATATATAAGGCATATATTTGCTATAAGGTTTGATGTATGTTCTTAGAAATCCCCTCAGATACAAAGCGGCTAGATAAATCAATAACAGCATTGATTTCAATGGCAAGCATGCACATGTCCATAAATAATAAAACTCCAGTGGCAGTGGAATCTGTAGCATCGGGTGGCCAGGAGCTGTCTGTGGTCCTGAAAACAGCTCCCAATAGGAAACACAGGGCTCCATCAGTCTCAACAGTGGTAATGGGGGGGGAAAAAGAATGATCAATACTACTTATCAGTCACCTGGCCATAACTAGAGCTGGGACCCAGAGCCTATTCTCCCAAGACGTGATTGATTAAGCTCTAAGAACAACGATACAGCCCAATGTTCCTTTTACAGCTGAACTGTATTGCATGCATAAATAACAGTTTGGCTCGCACTGAACAAAAGCACTGCTGGTGCAGGGAACCAGTGAGAGGCAACGAAGCGCTGGTGGAGGAGGCTTTGTTGTACCGTGTGAATGATGTCCATGTTCTGAAACTTGTTAAAATCCTCCACAGGGGTTTGTTGAATCTCTAGAAGTTACTTTGCTTGTGGAGATAAACTTTGCAGAGAGCAGCGTAAATCAACTGTATGGCACTGTCAACAAGTACTACCTCCCTCCTCATTCAAGTTCCTTTCGTCATTTACATCTCCTCTGCCCCTCCTCTAACGTAACGTAAAAAGGGAGTGAACTGAGTTAATCTCCTGAAGATATACACTAATGGGATTTGAGTGTCACTCCTGTTTGCAAAGTGCTGACTTGTTAACAATGCCAAACTTCTGACAAGCTCCAATTTCCTGTCCATCAGGTTCAGCACAGGTTGCCACTCATCAGAAATCATATCTGCTAATTGGTGAATAAGATAAAAGAGACAAAGGAGAATTTAGATATTAAAACTTAAAGAGATAGTTCTCATAATTTTTTTTATTGTGTCATCATTAAATATCCTTTATGTTAATCCAAACCTTTATGACTTTCTTTAAGAACACAAAAAATAATAATAAAAAAAAAAAAATATATATATATATATATAATGTTATCTGTGTTATATTTCATCTGCAACAGCAATGTAAACTTTTATAAACATCCATTTGGTCGTTAACTTTTAAATGCATCATTATGAATAAAATATGAGCAGGGTTCTCGGCATGCATGACCCCGAGACTGGCAGATCCATGTGCTACTTCTTTTCTCTCCAATATGGTAGGAAATTAAATGAAATGCAATGTGGAGGATGTTAACTGTGACAAGATGATTGACAGGCCAGTTTACAGTGACAGGGTGCATGTATCTATGCGACAGAGCATCTGTTAAAGACGCAGTTGTGTGATGTGATAGTATGTCGACTCCCAAAGCTTGCCTACTCTTCTACTACACACTCAAAAGTGTGTACTTTTTCTTCACCAAAAGAGTACATACTTTAAGGGCGTAGTATAAGTAGGCACATTGAGACACAGCACCAGTGATTCTGGTTGTTGTTGTTTTTTTCTATCATGCTGGTGTTATATCTTTCACTTGGAGTAAAAACATCTGGAAAAAACTTTGTCTTCATTTCAGGCTAAAAAGACACAAAATGTGAATATTTTAAAGGGAGGTGATTCTTTTCTATAGCCACTGTAAGTGTAAAATGAACTGAAGAATTTTCTGAAATCACTATTCAAAAAATGAATGGGAAAAAATACTTCCAGAACCACTGCCAGAAAAAAAGTAGAATGTAGGTATGCACCATTCCTGAGATAACCTCGCCTTACATTTTTCTGATTGAATACCCTGTTGAACTGAGAAACACAGCAGCTTATGAAAATAAAATGAGCTGTGAACAGTGTCACATGTTGACTTTAAAGAGATAGTTCAACCTAAAATGAAAAGTCATCATTTACAAACCCACTTCCATTCTTGAGGGAAACATAAACAGAGTGTTTTCCTCTTTCTCTTTGGATGACCACATTCTCTGTTCCAGCATACATCACGTCTAGCCAGCATTTTACACCCCTGCTGTTAGCACTGACTAAGCTGTGTTTCTCTCCCCATTCATTAACAGCTAAACAACAGCACTCTCGCTGAACATCACACACACACACTTGTCTGGTTTGCTGTCTTAGTGGGGACTCTCCATAGATGTAATACTTTTTATACTGTACAAACTGTATTTTATATCCCCTTACACTAACCCTACACCTAAACCCTACTCCTCACACAAAACTACAGGCATTTTTACATTTTCAAAAATAAAACTCACTCTGTTCCTTGTTTCCCTATGGAGACCTCAATTTAGGTCCCTACAGTGACACGTGTCCCCACGAGTCTGTGTGCATTCAGGTTTAAGTCCCCACCAGGATAAAAACAAGTACACACACACACACACACACACACACACACACACACACACAAGCAAAGCAGGGGTTCACAAACATGGCCAGTCACCTCATCGACCCACAACATACTCTCATACCAACATTCAATTACCCCCACGATAGGACTCACTTTGACCTGCATGTACACTAGCAGCTGCAAGAATTAATGAGATATTATGAGGCTGTTGATTTAGCATTATCTATATTACTTTTTGTCCGATGCTGACTGCCAGGTAACTAAATCCAAAATCTGCCAATACAATAGACGCTTTCTCCCACCAGGCACCTAGATGATGAATAAATTGCCCCTTGGTCCTACATCGATTTTCTTTAAAATTACAAACTACCCACTGATGCCCTCCATAGTCTCCTGTAAATGGAGACTGTGTTTGGTCTTACAGTAGCAGATCAGAAGATATCTGCAAGGGTTTTACTGCATTAACAGTAATTAGGTGGGATTATCAAAAAGGGAATATTTTTGGTGCAGTGAGCACAACCCGCTCTTCTTCACCTTCAAGAACGTGTGACTTTGTTCTCAATATTGGCCTAAAAGCTTGTGTTGTCATCTAACACCACTAATTATTTGCTATATATCTACAGCTTATAAAGCCCTTATAATGGCTCAATCCTAAAAATGTAGCTAAAAGAAATTAAAGAAAGTTAAAAATCATTTTAAATAAATAATCCTCATGTTTTTCCAGTCTTTTCCTCACACAAATGTATCATTTGTTTTCAGAAGAATTGGAATAAAGCACGAGTCATTTAGTCCACTTTTATGAAACTATTATGGTGCTTTATGTAATCATGAAGCTTAACGTCCCCACTTCTCACTCATTTTCATAATACTGAAAATGTAGCCAGGATGTGAATTCAAAAATTAATCTTTACCCAATAAAGAATGAAAATCATACATGTTTGGAACAACATGAATGTGAATAAATAATGTTTAAATAAAAATAAATTTTTTGTTGAAATATGCCTTTTTATTCCATACAAATCTTTGGTATTAAAATAATTAACTTTATTAAAGAAGAGTGAGTAATGCAATATGCATTCCTAGAGTTCCCACCTAAGGCCTTGGGTATAATTGCAAAAATACAGCACATTTTAGGAGGAGCTGCTAAATTATAGATCTATCAGAGAGCCTAAATGATGTTTTAAAAAATTGATGGTTTTTGCAAATAGGATGGTGAAGTTTGTATGGCAAACTGCAGGTAAATTAATAATAAACATCAGCGAAATGTTCAGCTGAGTGCAAATAGCATCCAGGATCTGAGCAATAGGACCCCTGTCATCTCTGCCCTCGGGCTGATATCAGAATATAGAGTTTGACACGATAGATCAGCAATAATAATACGTCATTTTGTGAAGATTACAGCTTCTGGGCAGCACTGTTGGCGATGTCTGCATCTGATTGTGCTGAAAGAATGTGATGAAAAGTCAAATTTGAGCACATGGTGATTTGGATACAGGAGAAGGGAGGCTGGCAGTGGTTCTGCTTGTCCTGCACCTCATATTGGCTGGAAAGTTACGAAAGGAACAAGTCATTTAGACAGTACCAATGAGTGCTTAGGGACTATGACATTTCGCCCCACTAAGACTATTTGGAAACAGACATACAACAGTAGCTGCACAATGGGCTACAGAAGGAGAAATGCTACACTGATTCTTGAGTACTGGGACAAAATCATTTAGTTTATCTATCAAGTCTATCAATCTGTCAAGTTAATCTATCAAGGAATTATTTTGCTTTGAAATAATGTTTTTATATACTCTATATTTGTTTAGATATGTCTATAGTCTTAGATATGCTTGGGTAGCTCCTGCTTCTTAAATTTTTTTTCACAAAATTCATGTTACCCATCACTTTATAAAAAATAAAATAAAATATTATAAATACTGACAAATCTTTGTTGCTAGCTAGTAAAATGACCAAAACCACAGATATTCAGGCCATAATTATATAAATAATATTTCATCTACATTAACAAATAATAATAATAAATATTACATATATATATATATATATACAGACAGACAGACAGACAGACAGACAGACAGATAGATAGATAGATAGATAGATAGATAGATAGATAGACAAACAGACAGAACAAGTAATACAATTTACAAATAATTTACAATTTATGAAATATGAATTATTTACGTATGAAAATA
The DNA here is from genome assembly GCF_001515645.1 of Sinocyclocheilus grahami. Taxonomy (NCBI): domain Eukaryota; kingdom Metazoa; phylum Chordata; class Actinopteri; order Cypriniformes; family Cyprinidae; genus Sinocyclocheilus; species Sinocyclocheilus grahami. Next base: position 799,274 of record NW_015505309.1, on the reverse strand, counting down.
TATAATACATATTGTAATGGCCTGAGATGGTTCAAAAAGCTGTTATAAATACAATTATGCATTAAAATCATTTTAGCGATCATTTTTGAATAATTTGGAAATATTAGTCCATATTTATTTTAAAAACTAATGGCAGGTAATTGGTAAGAACATTTTGGTAAGAACAGTTTTGTTCCATGTCTCAAGAATAAGTGGTTAATATTTCAAAAACACACACCAAAAATAACTGATTGAATGGGTACACTCTTAAAAATAAAGGCGCTTCAAAAGGTTCTTCAAGCGATGCAAAAACACACACAAAAATATAGAACACAACTACTATAGTTCAATTCACAAACAAATAACTCTTATGAGCAATGTTGCCCTGATTCATGAACAAATTACTCATATGAGACTTTTTTAAGCAATCAAAAACATACAGTGTAATCAGTGTTGGACAATTCACAAACATATAACTTGGTTTTATAACTTGACTTGGAAATGGTAAAAAAAATGAGTAACTAATATAAAACACGTTTTTCTGTATTAAGTACAGCAATATAATATGTAAAATAGACAAAAAACATACAAATGAATCTGAATTGAATCAATTTGGAATTGGAATCAGAAACAAATTGAGAACCATTGAATCAGATTCAAATTGAATTGGGAAATCTGTATCGATACCCAATCTAATAGCTAGTGCAGGTGAGTCATATAGACCTGGTGGATTTAGGAGGGTCTGATGCAGGTGGAATCTGGGTGGGCTGGCAGTTTCTGCTCTGTAGATTGAAGCCCAGACTAACAAGTTCTGTCAGAGATGTCAGAGTAGGAGTAATGGACAAGCTGTTTTCACAAGGTCGGACCCACCATGAGGCCAGACAACCTTGAAGATAAGAACAAATCCTTTAGCGACAAACGGCCACCCACCTCATCAAGCAGAGGCTATATGGTACAATACAGAGAATCGATACCAGGCAAGGGATGGAGTAATGGCTCTCCAGGGCATGGACCAAATCTGCACCAACCCTCTAAATAGCAAAAAGATGAAAGGAGAAGAAAGAAAGCGATATTGCAGAGGTCTTCTAAATGCTTCATATAGCAGCATTGGCTGGACGCACAATGAAAATGCTATGAAATGCTAGGCAGGAGACCACCACCCTGTACTCATCTGTGCTCTCCAGTCATTCATACCCATTCTTCAATTCCCACAATCCCTCCCCTCATTTCTCTCTTCTGTCCCCCATACACACCACAGCCTTTATCTTGACTATGCCACCATCTCAATGAAGCAGGAGAGCAGCCTGCAGAATCAGCCTGGCACCCTTGAATGACTCTTCTGGCGCATCATTGATTTTGTAATTCTCATGGTTTCCCTGGCAAAGCTCCCAGTTTAATGCAATCATCACTGGCTTTTAGAGAGGGAACCTAGGAGGAGGTACAGAGCCATGCGGCTTAGCGCACTTTACTGCAGTGACTAATGATTCAGGAATAACGTGGGCCTCTGACTATCCCGAACCCAAAGAGGACATCAGACAGACAGCCGCTTCTGAAGAGCCTGCAGGTGGACTCGAGTGATGCAAGTCTATGTATGGCTTTGACGTCTTCCAGAAAGAGAGGGTGGCATGCGTAGTGACATTTCAATGGATGGGAATGTGTGAGGGAGTTGTGGTGTGTATGTGCGAGACATTTTTTGCCGCTTAGAAAAGAACAGTTCACCCAAAAAATGAAAGTTGTGTCACCATTTATTCGCCATCATGTTGTTTTACTTTTCCAATACTTTGGTTTGGAAAAAGTTGTGTCATTATTCACTGTTAATCTATCCCTCTAGTGGGCTGTTAACCAGTGTGACCAGATTCATTGAGTCAATAAGTATGTTTACATGCACTTAAAGTTCAGTAATTTGTCATGTAAATGCTGTAGTCCTGAAATTGTACCAGTAAAGTGCTTGCAAAGTTGTAGTTTCATCCAGCATATATATGTAGGGTGGCCATATGCGGCATTTATACGGGACACGTCCTGGTCAGCATAAGGAGCCGTCTGCTCTGCTCTCTATAGCACTCGTGAAATAATGTCATACAATGATCGATCTGCACAGTGCAAACAGCCAAAACCTGGATATTTTAGGCAAAATAGAAATCCTGGCAAGGGTGCGTCCCGTAAAAATGGCCCGTATGGTCACCCTATATATATGTTAATTGGACTACGGTTGGCCTTGTTGTTGTGTGCTGGCTCTGAAAGAAACAGGAGACGTAACGTGTATTCATGTATTTTTTCAAAAACGCTTTAGAAAACTGAGTCGGGCTGAGTACCAAAACAAACTTGTAGCCAATCAGCAGTAAGGGGCGTGTCTACTCATGATGTGGAAGAGAGAGTGCTCAATGCACAGGATGGACATTAGCCGAGCCAAGCGACAGAAAGATAGTGGTGGATAAAAAAACCAAAGAGGAAAACATCTGCGGAACAAAAGAAGGCTTATGATAAGGCAAGAAGTAGGACCCGTGTAAATATCGGATCAGCTTTCCAGCGCTGGAGAGAACTCAAGGAGCGGAAGGCCTGCGATCGGACGCTGAGGTTGCGTTGTTTCTTCTCGATAGGTGAGTAACACCGTGTCTACACCGGATGCGACAGGCATCATGCCGCAATAGCGTAGACTGCATCACTGATTATAATGAGTTCTACAGTATTTTGTCACTCCACACCGCTCGCATCCGGTGTAGACACGGTGTAACATTGGTTTTGCTTTGTTTCACAGAACTAATCATTGCCTGGGTTGTGTACGTATGTGGGGCGGAGCTATCAAAATAGGGGCGAGACCCTTTTGGGGTAGGGGAGTGTTTGTTTTGGTGATTTTAAATATTAACATTGGCTACTAGAAATCACTTACCTTTAAGGTGCTTTTGAGTAAAAAATGTTAATTCTTGACAGCTCCCATTCACTTCAGTAACCCAAAAAATAATACAGGTTTGAAACAATGTGAAGGTAAGTAAATGATGACAGAATTTACTTTTTAGATTAACTATACCTTTAATGGATAAAATAAGGGTGTGTAATCAGATCAGTCAACAGATGCATTTGGTTGACGGACCGGAGGAGGACTATAAACTCCCTCAGGGGTGAAATCATGAGCCGCTCTGAACCTCAGTGGGGTCAGTCAGTGAAGTGTCACAGCCCAACACACCAGCCTGATCACTTTATAAAGATGAGAGAGAGCTTTATGTCGCCCTGATGGAGCCTTTAACCATCCTCTTTTAAAACCTGCAGAGAAACACAAGCAAACACTGCAACACACACACAGGAAGACTCACTGTCATGCCAATGATCCGCTCTACCTGCCAGACAGCCCTAGTACCAACCACTCCAGTTTAAGAGCCCCGGTTCCACCCATATTCAGAGCTAGAGAGGAAAGGGGAGCTGGCACTGTCCAAGAACCATTAATAATTACATAGCATAAGAGGGAAAAGGATCCCACAGGGCACACACACACACTCCAAAATACACACAGATAAACACAGCACTCCGCTTTATACACACCCCCTCACAAACTCACAAAACACACATGCCGCCTCACAGCCTGCGAGCGACAGATAGAGTCTCCCCATTCATCATCGAGGCCAGGCAGAGGCCGCACACTTTACCAAATGGGTGAGGTGATTTTTTTCTAGGGCCAGAGGAGAGAAAACATCTCGTCACTTGCACCACCTACGAAACAAATGGCAGACTCTGTCGCCACAGATACTGCGCCGCACTGACTTCCACCTGCAGATAAAAGTGCAAGAAACACGATAAAAAGCAAAAACAAGATTGAAAGACCTGCTGCTTTGCTTCAAACACCCCCATAATCTTTGCTGAATGCTAAGGTCCTCTGCACTGTACAGAACAAGCAAGACAGAAGAAGAGTGCAGGACCCGTCCTTGATAAGTTTTCAATGGCTGTTTGGCTGCGGAATAACAATACAGAGCTTACTGTGCATAAAAACCTTCCATAAGCCTTAATAAATAGCCATTCAGCTTCAGGTTTTCTTAAAGTGATGATTACTGCATCACTGCTAAGAGGTCAAGGTAGAGTCCTGCGCAGGACGGATTTTTCAGTCCCGCTCCCGCAAGATTCTGTCCTGCGCCTGCCCGCTCCCGCAGAAAAATATCTTATCTGGTCCCGCTCCAGCCCGCGACATTCATGTTTTGTCCCGCTCTCGCCTGCAAAAGTCCGCATAAAAGTAATCTATATAGATTTTTTTCAGCACATCAAATGGTTCTGTAACATCTACTAAAATCCACAACATCCCAGCATAAATGCTCCTGATAAAATATTTGTTATTTAGGCTAAGCATCAACATTCACAAACCAGTGTTATTTTTAATAGAAAAGAAAGCATGTGCTGCTGCGTGCATGGTTTGGCATGGCAGAACCCTTTAATCACGTGTTATAAATAGAAACTCTGCCTAGTTTGCGCGTGTTAATCATTTTAATGTTATTAGTTGTTCTTTTTGCTTTTGTGCAACACATAAATAACAATTTATATGTTTTAGAAATTTTATGTTTAGATTAGGGCTGTGCGATATTGAAAAAAAATGCGATACGCGATACCTTGTTAAAACTGCGATATTCAATATGCGATTGATATATTTTAAAATATTCAAAAATGAAAATTATATAACCAATTTGTTTCACATTCTTTCTTGGAAAAGAAAGAATCACTACAACTTCTGAAAGTGACCAGCAGTGTTTTAGCATTACATAAAAAGAAATGTCACAAATCAGAAAATGTAATTTTAACATCAATGTGAATGACAAAAAAAATGAATGACACAAATTTTATATCATTGTGACTTTGCTTTCCATACACTTTAAGTACTTCTTCATATACCACAGCAAAAACTATAGTCTGAGAAAGTTCAAACATGATTAAAGGCAAGTGAACAGTCAGTAAAAAAAAGAAAGAAAAAAGGGGAAAAAATAACAAATACACAATTTACAAGCATAGATAAAATAAACAGTAGTATTCAGGTACAGAAATTTAACAATTAAGTGTAAAATAACACTGCATAGTGTTCACTGTATGAATTAAATTTAGATTAATCTTTGCTATAGCTGTTTTGTTGTTTGATTAACATTAGTGACATATTCAGCAGCACGTATTTATAGGCTGCTGTCCCTTTAAATCCGACTGCACGGATCCAGTATAATGACACATCCGATTTCTTTCTCAGCTGTTTACATTCATTTAAAACATAACTGACTGCGTTTATGAGAATGATCGTCGAGACGGGTACTAATGACATATTTCTGTGTGTATGTGTCAGTTCAAACATAAGGAGGAGATGCGAAAGACGAATCAACTTGTGCGGCAGAACTAAAGAGACGCTGTGCAAGATGCGGCTTGTGCGCGCGCTTCAGGTGTGAGTCAGACAGCAAGACGAGACGGCAAAGAGTTGTTTTCATGTTACACTTAATAACTCTTTGTAACATCAAGCAATTCTCTGCTATATGCGTCGAACTAAAACTTTGACCTTTTACAACGTTTTGATTTAAGTAGCCTATTATTAAAATGATTCAGATATCGCACGCTGTTGCGATATGCATATTGCGATATTTACATTTGCGATATTTCGATAATTTCGATATATCGTGCAGCCCTAGCTTAGATCATTTCTATTTTGCAGGAGTCCCGCGAATCATTTTATTCTCCCGCATCCCGCACACACACGAGTCTCTCTCTAAGATTATTAGTATTTTTTAAAGGAAATTAATACTTTTTTATTCAGCAAGGAAGTATTAAATTGATCAAGTATGAAAGTAAAGACATTCAAAATGTTACAAAAGATTTCTATGTCAAATAAACGTTTTAGTAATCAAAGAATCCTGAAAAAAGTATCACGGTTTCCACAAAAATATTAAGCAGCACAACTGTTTTTAACACTGATAATTAAAAGAAATGTTTCTTGAGCAGCAAATCAGCATATTAGAATGATTTCTGAAGGATCGTGTGACACTGAAGACGGGAGTAATGGCTGCTGAATTTTCAGATTTGCCATCACAGGAATACATGACATTTTAAAATATATTCAAATAGAAAATTGTTATTATAAATTGTAATAATATTTCACAAAAGGACTAGTAAAAAAAAAAAAATCCCAAACCCTAAACTTTTAGAATTATAGACTATAAGAGGTCAAGGCTTGACTGATCTTAGTATATAGAGAGATTTTTGTTTAAAGTACATTTACCTGTACCCAATTTGTTGCATTAACAGCAACAAAGTAATTGCCTCAAAAACAATTGTGTTCGTAGCTGGGCGCCCATGAGCAAAGATGGCAGCTTTCCAACTGCATACTACTAGAAATCCGAGCCGAGCAGTTGCCATAAAATAAATGAGAATGCTAACCGAAAACTTAATCCAGGTTTGCAGACCTCCTGTGGTTGAAGCTCTCCTCACATGAGGTCTGGCAGAATCAAGGCAGTATGTACAAAAAGAGCTCTTTCATCAAGAGACAAAGCTTGTCTTTTACAGAAAGCTTCACTCAAAACAGAGCAGCTGTGAGCATTCATCAGTGGCAGACACCTCCAGCACATGAGGAACAATCTATTCCCAGCCGTCAGATGCATCTGGAGGTGTTGACCTCACTCATAATTAATCTGCCAGGAATGGCAGGTTTAGGCTGGATGACGTTAGGGAAGCATGAGGGAGACGTACACACACTCACACAATCAGTGGAGGCCATCGCATTGTCTCATTGTAGTAGTGTAGCACACTCGCAATGAGCTAATCAGGTGCCTAAACCTAAAGAAACACAGATGAATAATGACACGCAGCTGATGAAACAGAGCTCAGGTGAATTGGAAACAACTCCTGCGGGATGACAGTCGTAACGGGCCCTTTTAGGGAACATTGCTTATAGGGTGTATGGTAGGATAGAGGGGCGAAGACAAACAAAAATCACAGGTAGAATATGTCAGGCAAAAAAAACAGAATGATGGATTTAGTTACAATTGTTGAATTCAATTTTCGGCTGATGAAAACAACATTCCCAGTACGGACAAGCTCTCTGTCTCTCTCTTTATAATGACGATCAAATTAAATTGTGGAGTATGGATTTCCCAGTGGCACTGGATCGATGCATGGTCTGGTCACATGACAAAACCATTCAAATGGCAAATGTTTGATAGTTGCACATATGCTAGCAGACCAGCAGGTCAGTTCGGTCACAGTAGAAATTCTGTGTCTGCCTTAATGTGTTTGTTTGTTCCCACTGGTGTTCCAGTGCATGTGCAGTATTAGTCAAAGGTTTGAACACATCTACTCATCACTTTTTCATCATTACTTTTCTTCTACATTTTAGAAAATTAGTGAAATTATCAAACGTATGAAATAACAAATGGAAATATGGGAATTACAGAAAAAATATTATATAAATCAAAAGTCTTGTAATTTATACCCCCGGTCTCACAGACAACGCTTAAGCTAGTCCCAGACTAAAATGCATGTTTGAGCTGTCTCAACTGAAACTATCTTGCTCTGACATATCTCTTAAAATATGTCAGTGTCATTGTTCTGTGTCAAGATGCACACCTGTAATGTTTTCTTCTAAGGCATTTTTGTAAAAGTTGCTTAAATATCTTAATTTAACTTCGGCCTAGTCCTGGCTTAAGCTAAGCCCCGTTTGTGAAACCAAGCCATACTGTATTTTATCTTGTATTTTATATTCTTTAAAAACATCACTCTTTTTCTAGGCTACAGCTTTATAAAGTTCAACTCATTAAAAAATCTGAAATTTAAAATTTAATCAGAAACAGGAAATTCTGTTTTTCAAAGAAAAAGAGGACTAGACATACAATAAAATGAGGAAATAAATCATTCTAAAATAAACTTTCTAAAAAAACTTTCAAACTGATGATATACAAATAAATCAAAACATGTTTAAAATAAATAAATAAATTCACATTTATGTATTTAGCAGACTCTTTTATCAAAAGCAAATTACAAAACAAGAACAAAAGCAATTAATCAGAGCATAATAATAATAATTGTAATATTGTAATATTTTTAGACAACTAAAATGAATGAATGAATGAATTTAAATAAATAATAAATGTATTTATAGAAATAATAAATGTATTTAAATATTAATTAATTATTTTTAACAAACAGGTTGCAATTCTGTTTGGTGCCACAAGTGGTGCAAAAATTACACACAGTAACTTTAAACATTAACCTTATAAACGTTAAAAAAGGTTAAATAAAAGGAAACAAAACAAAATCAGCCAGGTGTGCCCAAATATTTGACTGCTACTGTAAATGAGCATTTATGTACATTGGTCTACAACAGGAATCCTTCACCTTTAACCATGCTTGACACCAAGACATTTGATGCTTGTGGGCTTGCTGTCTTGTGATATATTGAGCAGGTGTTAAACCGCTCACCTCTGTCACATGTGTGCAAGGGACACACTTGGGCAGCCATGTACTGTCATCAATCAAAACCCTGAATTCTCCAGTCTGCCTGTCCGCACAAGCGCCAGTTCACATCGCAAGAAAATAAACTATGAGACTCTGTTCAATGAGAGGCAGCAAATGTTAGTACTCTTATATCAGTAAGTTCAGCCGAGCTGCAAAGCTGAGGCATTTCTGAATGCATTATGCAGCAAAGTTTCAAAGGGACCGTAAGTCGATTCTTCGCAGCAGGCTTTCTGATTACAGCCTGTAACTGGAGCAAATGAAATCCTCAGAGAGCTACAATAACCACATTTCATTTTGTTTACAATGTGGCACTCGTTCTAGATAACTCCACGCAACTGTCATCAATGAACAAACGCAGAATGCTTAGGAGCGCACGGCACAGCGAGCTTGACAAAAGAGAGGGTCGGAACAGCCTCCCACAGACATCTTTAGACTAAACCTATCAAGCCGTTTCTCCACAATGACTTAGCAATTCACTTTGTATTGCTCTCTAAACTAAATTACATGCAGTACAATCATTTGATGGACTGTTTTATTTTAAGCAGGTCCCTACGCAGTGAGGTCACATCCCGTCTTATACCGTCTCTGTGGTTCATTTATCTCTCAACCCAGAAGCCGAAACGTCCTTTATTTCTCAAAAGCCGCTATGAAACATTGGGAATAGTGTGGATCAGAGTTGGCACCGAGACATTTCGACTTGATCCTTTAATGAGGGACCTCATCAAAGCTAAATTGGGGTCATGTGATGGAGTACGAACAAGGCCGCTTCTTTTTTTTATGCTGTAATGAATTTCTAAGCAATTCTGTTACACCTTGACTTGCATAGGGTAATTACGCCAAAGTTCAGCATGCAATCTGAATGCAAAACTGAGCATTAGATCTGTTGTTCCCCCCATTCCACTTTCATCCAATAATGTCTGCAATTTAGCGGTGATGACACAAGTCAGCCTGCCAGAGATAACCACTTTTTTTGTCATTGTTGATGGATGCTCTGGTCTGATCACCAGTGCAGGGTGCCAGAGAGTGATTGACATGCTAGAGGCAGCGAGGAGCTAAGGAATCCAAACAGGTCCATGTGTTGGACAAAGAGATAAGAGAGTGTGTGTTGAAAGGCACAGGCGGGTCCCCCGGGGGAACTCGATGAGCTGCCACAGGGGAGGAGAACATCTGACAAAAGTCAGACAGAGAGAGCGGAGATACCGGGGGAGCTGAGAATTCACTTACTGTTTTTTTTCACAAAGGAGGGATGTGGACTGAAATCAGCCTGGGATCTGTGGCAGCCAAATACAAACTATTGCCTTCTGTATTATGTAGCTAAAATATATAGATGTTCAATGTACAGTAATTTGATATGTGTAAAACTGATCATTTATGATGCAGAAGCATTGTAATGAAAGAGTACAATAAGCAATGAATTGCTATTAAAGGAATTGTTCTGTCATTTACTCACCCTCTTTTCATTTCCAAACCAGTATGACTTTCATTCTTCCATTGAACCGAACAAAATATATCATGTAAAGTTATATTTACCTTAGGAATGCTAGAAAAATAGCTTTAGAAAGGAGCATTTTGCTAAATATATGCACAATTACTTAATCTGTCGTCTTCATTATGTAATGTATGTTTGAATAAATATGTTTATTTTAAATGTTTATATTTCAACAACAAATTGGAGTAGAAATATAATTGTATCATTATAAAGCCTTAATGTACAATTTGAATGTTTATATACAAGTCAGTTTTCTTTGAGTGTTGAGTGTTCATTAAAGGTGCCATAGAACGGTAAACTGTATTTAACTTGGCATAGTTGAATAATAAATGTTCTGTACATGGAAATGACATACCGTGAGCATAAAACACCATTGTTTCCTCCTTCTTATGTAAATCTCGTGCATGCAAAAGACCACTGAAAAATAGGCAAATCAGAACATAACAACGACTGTGACGTTACAGTCAGGATCACTAATAGTTACGTCCCCAACATTTGCATATACCCGCCCATGTTCTATGCCAGCCGCCAGCCTAACCTGCACAGCCGAATCATCAGAAGTTCTGCAGGTATTGTGAAGAAACAAGCGAGGATAATAGCAAAAATGGCAGATCATGGAAATAAATGTTATGTTCCAGGCTGTGCAGGGGATGTGATTGTGCAGGGATGGGTTGGTGTCTGTATTCAGAAAGGCACGGAAAACAAATAATGCACGTTCTAATAAAATAACATGAGCCACTAAAGGGACATGGTTAGCTGCTTGCTAGCGGTAACCTGTTACATTACAGTACATAATATTTCACTTACCACATAAACAGTGTAAGGAGAGATGACTGAGGACGATGGCGAATGATTTACAGATCCTGAGCACCCCTGACAAGCATCTGATCTTGTAAAATGTGTGGTAAGTACTGCCGCTGTAGTTTACACAGAGCACGTGCGATCGCAAATCTCGAAAGTGAAAGTAAAAAGCGATCGTGCATTCGAAAGCAGTTTCAATGCCCCGCATATTAATAGCGGCTTCCTGATGCCGCATTTTATATTCAGTATAATTACCCAACGATATAACTGCGAGAGACAGTATTGAAATATATATTTTCCCTGTGTTTCCTTCCTGCTGTGTGAGCTACTGAAATGAGCTGCACTGTGAAACAGCCAATCAGAGCAGAGCTCAACATTATTATTCATGGCCCTTCCAAATAAGGCAAAAAAAAGTTAAATTACATCCATACAGTAGAATGCAGAAGAAGAAAACACAAAAAAAGACACACAAATGTTTGTCTAGAGTAATTTGTGCTTATTAGTATGGTTGAACTGGATCATCGAAGGTTAGAAGCAAATAGAATGGGATTAAATACATAAAGGATATTTGTGTTGTTTAACATTTAATTATTGCAGGTTTGCGTCATATTCTGAGTTGCATTATTTTTATTCATTTTGAGGAATACTGAATCTGTGTTTTTTTTTGTGAGTGAGATGAGTGAGATAAATTAATGCATATTCATATTTATTTTGAACTACAGTAACATCTTCTGATTTCTCTCAACATGGGGACAGGAGAGCTGTCAATCAATAAATTGGAAAAAAAAGTAACTTGCGTTACTTATTTGAAAAAGTAACTCAGATTTTCTCTTGTCAATTAAAAGGTAATGCGTTACTTTACTAGTTACTTGAAAAAAGTAATCTGATTACGTAACTCGCGTTACTTGTAATGCGCTACCCCCAACACTGATCATGACATCAACATGAACCTGCGAGACATGGGCACAAGGCTATGACTGGCTATGAGGAAACAGCAAGGTCCAACGTGAAAGCATTATGGCATGCCATTAGCCTATGAACACATTTGTTATAACCTCAAGCGCTTCATCGTCAGCCTGTGAGTCATATGTGTGTCAGACATGAATAGAAAGAGAGAAATGTATGTGAGAACATGCCATCATGACAAGGGCACGGTGGAGCTCTGCTGGATTGGAAAATTTGTATGCACTTTTATCTAACTGAAAAATTTGATATATATATATATATATACAGACACACACATAAGTATTACATTCCAATCCAGCAGAGCTCCACCATGTCCTTTTTGTTATGTCATGTCCTCATGTACATCTTCCTCTGCCTTTGCATGTCTGACACCTATATGACTCACAGGCTGCCAAATGTGCAAATGATATGTCATAATGCCCTTACACTAAGCCTTGCTGATATATAAATCACCAAGCCTGCATTTATTTGACCATAAATATAGTTAAAACAGTAATATTGTGAAAAATGTAAAATAACCATTTTCTATTTGAATACATTTTATATGGCAAAGCTGAAAATTCAGCACCCATTATTCCAGCCTTCAGTGTCACATGATCCTACAGAAATCAGTCTAATATGCTGATTTGCTGCTCAAGAAACATTTCTTATTATTATCTGTGTTGAAAACAGTTGTGCTGCTTAATTTTTATTTTTGGAAACTATGATACTTTTTTTCAGGATTCTTTTATGGATGGAAAGTTTAATAGAAAGTCTTTTTGGGTACAATATTTTTTCACAAAATTCTGGTAGCAGACATGGGATAAATGGTTTTAGTGTTGGAAAGAAAAGTTGTGAATATATTACATTTTCTTCTGGTTTAGCCTCACTGAACTTGTGAACAGGTCTTTACACACAGGTGCCACGTGAATAGCCATGACTAGCAGCTATTGCCTGGCTAAAGGGAATGTCATAAGGACTTTAATTAAAAAGCTTAAGTCACATTACCATAGGCAGAGATTCAGTGACACCATTAACCTTACACACACTTACCTCTGACCCTGCTCTGCCCTGGTTCTCCGCTACAGGCACACAAAATACAGATCAAAGCCGGTCCGATCGAGCTATGACAGCTGTCTGTATGGGGGTGGAACTCAGCTGGCATTGAAGATTTCACAGCTCTGCCCTTGGGCCTACTTTCTATGCACCAAACTCCAGTAAAGACTTCAGCCCTTTGGGGCAAAACACATGTTTCACATTGACTTCTGAGGAGTTCAATATGCACCATCCTGGCAATAATCACAGACACTTCCAAGATAAACTGTGTCACAGAGAGATCTTTGCGGCGCATCTGCTATTTTCGAATCTCAATTTAGACATAAAATGGGGCATACGAGTGCCTCTTTCCCCCATAATCCAATAAATCTCCTCTGAAAATTTGATATTTTACAGTTAAGTGTTCCTTTATCATTCACCTCCTGTGAAGGTAATTGGTTTTGAACCTGTGTTTGTTAAGTCCTTTGGTGCGCTTGGACTGCCGCCAGCCTGATGCTGAAAATACACCACCTAGTTAAAGTAACCCCAGCTTTTCAAAACGTGTTAATAGCCACCCTTTGATTCGGTTCATTGACTGTATTTCTGAACAGACTGAGGACTCATAGACATCCAAACATTTTTCTTAATATGCTTTCAAATGACTTCTGGAGCCAAAATGAGAGCTGTTTTTGATCATTTTTGTTCAATACAATATATCAGTTATTGGCCGACATTAGAGATTTTGTTACAGATTATATTCATATGGGATATATATATCATTATATCATTATAGGATATGATATATGAAATTATAACATTCTGTCATAATTTAACAAACCTCATGTCGTACCATACACATAATTTTAAATAACAAATAACTTTGAAAACACAGATAATTTAATAACACTGTTAAATGTAATATTTATAACATTTCTCAAAATGAATATCTATTTTTCATGCTCTACATTACAATGGTGTGATGCCTAAATTCACTTGTAGCATTTAAAATGATTGATTTTAGTTTTGTTTATTATTATTCACCTAGTTTTCCCTAGGCCCGTTAAGACTGAACAATTTGTTGAGGGTTTTTTTTTCTTTTTCTGGGTGGTCCAAATATATCTTTCTATAACACGTGAACATACATAGTCTAGGCTGTATGTACAGTCAATTTTGACCTACATTGAGGTAAAGTGTGAAGCTCATCTTTCCACCTCAGAAACTGAGTAATGTGGGAAGCCGTTATTTATCAGCCACATAATCACTCTTTTCAGCTACAGTGAACAGCTTCTTTCAAATTCTTTTTCATTCGTTCTTGACGCAGCATACTGTAGTGTCGTACAATATTTCTTATTACTGCCGAACATTGTCACTCTACCGATGAAGTAAACTCTTTGACGTTTTCCCCTCAATGTTCCGTACATCTTCAAGGACACTTTATAAACCAGAACGTCTCTACACTTTCCTTTCTAAGGAGGGCTGTCACGACTCGCGCATGTTCCTGTGCTGAAAGTCTTTGGTTTTTGTTGCGTACAAAAACCAGTCAAGGTTTCAGAAACAAGAATTTCATCGAATCTAAACCAGAGTCTGATGTTTATCCCCTACATCCCTGACAACTAAGTACAGCTATGTACATTTACATCAGCAAATAGCACTATTTCAAGACCTCGACTGCTGCCTTCAGCATAACAAAAATGCATTTCCCTTCACCTCCTGAGATTAGCGACCTAACTGTGGAAGTCTCTGGAGCTCCGAAATTCCGCTGCCTCATTTGTCAAAGCTGACCCTGAAAAACTCAGCTGTTTTGTCATTTATCTTTGCTACCTTTGGACCTATTTTTAAGGCATATCCATGTATTGAGAACGAAGGAACATGGGAAGAAGTAGAACAAAAACTAGTTTACTCTCAAGGCGTGAGACGAATTTAGAAAGGGTTTAAATTGGGCCGGGGGCATCCGGGGTTTGAGCCCCGGCACATTGACTCCGGGGCTCGACATTAAAGGCTGATTTATACTTCTGCGTCGAACCTACGCCGTAGCCTACGCATAGACGCACACCCATACGCCGTAGCCTGACGTGCACCTCTCCAAAAATCTAACAGCGCGTCAATTCTACGCAGACCGCAAGCACTGTGATTGGTCTGCAAGAACCCCTTCCTCCATATGTACTTGAGTTTTGTGTGTGTTTATGTGCACTTTAATATATTTTAATGTTACACCTTCTTATATAAAATAAAATAAAACAAAGCAAAGAACAAGTGTCTTATCATTTATTATACTACATAGCATTATACATCAGTAGTTGTCCGCAACGAACAATGTTGATCTGCCGTGGTACAAGTCCTTGTGCAGATTGAAAGAATGCCATCATCTCCTGTTCCGTTGTTGTCTCCTTTTTGTAGTTTTAAATAATGATTTAAT
>NW_015505309.1:765105-782937 GCF_001515645.1 Sinocyclocheilus grahami | reverse complement strand
TGTGTGTTTATGTGCACTTTAATATATTTTAATGTTACACCTTCTTATATAAAATAAAATAAAACAAAGCAAAGAACAAGTGTCTTATCATTTATTATACTACATAGCATTATACATCAGTAGTTGTCCGCAACGAACAATGTTGATCTGCCGTGGTACAAGTCCTTGTGCAGATTGAAAGAATGCCATCATCTCCTGTTCCGTTGTTGTCTCCTTTTTGTAGTTTTAAATAATGATTTAATGATTTAATATTTATTTGCCGCCGTCACAGCTATAATGCTTCTCCGACGAGCCGCTTCTTCTTCTGCTTTTGCCGTGGTACTGCGGGTTACACCAGCAACATGCTCGTGGACACTGCTGACTAGCGGTTTGCATGTGTACTGCACGTTGATGCGGACAACGACGCAGAAGTATAAATGAAAACTGACGCATAGCCTACGGTGTAGGTCCGACGCAGAAGTTTAAATCAGCCTTAACGCTTCATTAACGCCAGACAAGTAAGCATGCTGAGGTAAAAAATCAAAATGAAAAGTTTTTATATTTAAAATACAGTTAGTTAGGCAACATCACACAACGTTTTCACCATTACGACTGTTTAATAGTTCAATAAACAGTTCAATAAGCAAGTACAATAATATTAGGTCACTTACATTTTAGGCGGAACCACAGGGCATCTCACAGAAACCAGGCGATTCATTGCTGAATGATTCCGTGTTCTGAATGAATCGGTTGAGTCAAAGTTTCATTAACCCATGCATAAACGTCTGATGAATCAGCCGTTTCAACAAATCGCTTGAATGAACAACCTGAAACACTCATTACTGACACCTACTGGCATTTAAATTTAGTTTAAAAGTATAATTTCCACCATACTTTCTTGTTTGTATATTTAAAAAAAATATTTAAAACAATCTCATAACATTATTCAATGCAATTGTATTTTTTCAGTGTAAATGATTTAATTTGATAACGTAGAGATAACAATAATCACATTATTATCATTGAATTTATAGATTAAATGTAAGAACTTGAAATGAAAGTATTAATGAGGTTAGGGGGGAAATGCCCTCTATAAAGGTAAAAAATGCCCTTGGATTAAATATAAAAAACATGCAGATTTATATGTCACAGCTGATAGAAAACTGATAAGAATATTGCTTCAGAATAAATCATATTTTATGATTTGTTTTATTATTATATATATATAATAGTGGCGTCAAACGATTAATCACATCCAAAATAAAAGTTGTTGTATATGTAATATATGTGTGTGTACTGTGTATATTTATTATGTGTATATAAATACACACAAATGCATGTATATATTTAAGAAAAATATGTTATATTTTATATATAAAATATAACATATTTTTTTTATATATATACATATGTGTGTGTGTATTTATATATACATAATATATATATACACAGTACACACACATATATTACGTAAGCAAAAACCTTTATTTTGGATGTGATTAATCACAATTAATCGTTTGACAGCACTAATATATATATATATATATATATATATATATATATATATATATATATATATATATATATATATATATATATATATATATATATATATATATATATATATATATATATATATATATATATATATATATATATATATATATATATATATATATATATATATAAGCCCCAAACCATAGAGCCCCCCCACATATCAAATCCCAATTTAACCCCTGTATATATATAATGTATATATTACATGATGACACTCTGAAAAAAAAGCAGCGAAAAAATTAACTTACATTGCTCCAGGCCATTCATAATTAAGCACAGCGAACCTCCTGTTGAGCACAAAACAGGTCAATATCTTGCTATCGATTAAGATGTTAAGTTTCTGTTAATCAATTATCCAATCAAAACCCTCAAGTACACGCTTTTGTAATACATTTGCATAATAATTCTGTTTGGATAACCTAATTAATTAAACTAATTAAATTCAGCCTCTAGTGCCTGGAGCAACTGCAGCTCAATGTGAAAAAGGTTTGCTCATGGTGCTTAACACCTTCAGGACTGAAATGCTTTCTTTCCACAGTTAATCTTTGTCATCTTATTTAGCTTGAAAAGTCATCTTGAATGGTTCTCTACTAATGATTTAGCGAAGCCTCCATAGATTTGGTTCAGTGTACATGTGAGTGTTCTTATGAATACGTGGACCTATTCCAGACTCCAGAGCAGGTTCAACATCCTTAACATTAAAAGCCTCATTAAAAGAGAGAGAAAAATGCCACTCAATGCCATTCCTTCATCTACCCAGGGATATGCCTTCAATCTTCCTCAAGACTATGCCTTGCTTTTGTGAGCACTTAACAATAAACAATCTTGTAACTTCCGCTGGGCCATCGTACATCAAAAGTGTTTCTAATGAATGCATGGAGCACTAAGAAAAATATATTTTATTCATGCCATCCACTTCCATTTTCTGTATTTGAACACACTTCACTGCATCTGACAAGGAATTGTACCAATACGGAGGAGTGTATTCTGATGTAATTGTGTTCGCTGCATGAGCACTGCAGTGAATCGCTCATCTCGCGTCGGCTGAGGACAAGCAAGTCCAGAAGAATGCTTTATTCATTTTGCAGTCGCATGAATGCCAAACAGTGTGCTGTGTGGATGCAGTCCTCCCCTGCTAAAAATACAGTATCAGGCACTAAAAAGTTCGTAATTCTTTGGCACTTAGTAATGGGAAGTCTGAATGCTTGTCGCACTCTGTTTGGAAGCATTTCAGTCTCTGCTTCAGGACTTGGATGATTGTTATTCTACAGTACTTTTGAATTCCAAGAGTGGCAATACTATCATATTCATTAAAGGGATAGTTCACTCAAAACTGAAAATCATTTGCTTACCCTCATGTCATTCAAAACCTGACTTTATTTTCTCGGTGAACACAAAATGTTACTTGACAAACAGTGAATGAGAATGGGGATGCCAAGCACCAAAATTACAAAAACAAAAGACAGCATAACAGTAGTTCAAACAACTCATGCACTATTTTCCAAGTCTTCTGAAGTCATACAACAGCTTTGTGTGAGAAACAGACAAAAAAATATTGGTGTCTGCCCTAGCTCTCCTTGTTGTATTCCATGTCTGATTTGTGAATGAATAGTTATTTTGTGTCTGAACTTTTCGATGAATCGTTGATTTAGTTCACAAAACTGATCTAAATGATTTGTTCACAATTTTGACTGATCTGGTCACAGTGATACACAACTTTAGAAGATTGCCAGTGAATCAGAGAATGAAACGATTCGAATATAGTAAGGCTTCAGAAGACTTATATATATAAAAAATAAATAAATAGATTTTTCTATTTAAATTAATTATAGAAATATAAATATAATGCACTATTAATAATATGAACCACTTTTTATGGAACTTTTGTATTTTTTCAAGCTTAAAAGCTCTGGTTTCCATTTATTGTAACTACACGGAAAAGAGCAAGAATACAATTACTGAAAGTGTCCATTTTGTGTTCCACAGAAGAAAAAATATATATAAGGATGTATAAGGATTTGGAATGTCAAAAGGGTGAGTAAATGTTATTTTTGAATGAAGTGATTCAAATCAGAACTCATACCATGAAATGCATCTACAGTACAGTGTAACCATATAGTGTTCATACACTGTGTAAAGCACTGTAACACTTTTACAGTGAGAGAGTAAAGCAATCAAATTAACATTGTGCGCCCTTAACCAGGC
This sequence comes from Sinocyclocheilus grahami, assembly GCF_001515645.1. Taxonomy (NCBI): domain Eukaryota; kingdom Metazoa; phylum Chordata; class Actinopteri; order Cypriniformes; family Cyprinidae; genus Sinocyclocheilus; species Sinocyclocheilus grahami. The sequence continues at coordinate 779,196 of NW_015505309.1, read as the reverse complement.
CAAACAAGAACTCTGCAGCACCCAGAAAAACATCTGCCTCATGCCTCACCCTGCACAGCTGCACTGACCTGTCTTTAATTAATGACTAAAGCTTCATAACACAGTGAATTCATTGTCATTTTCAAGCCCGCCCTGTACTTCCAGCCTGCCTTACGTAAGATTACAGTTTGGCTGATAAGGTCCGCTGTTAGCAAGTGGCCCAATGTGTGATTACACCCTCCAATGGATTTGTCCTTACATAAGAGAGCATATAGCTGTGGGGTCAATCTCTCAGCTAGACCTTTGTTGTCTAATAAATGTCAGAGGCTTCATTTACCTCATAATTGATGGTAAATAATTTGCAGCATTTAACGAATGAAACAACAGACGACTAGCCTGTGACCCTAGATTGCTTTTGTTCAAACTACCTTGTTTTCATAACATCCTTCATTAAAGGGGTCATATGATGCGATTTCAAGTTTTCCTTTCTCTTTGGAGTGTTACAAGCTGATTGTGCATAGATAAGATCCCTGAAGTTGCAAAGACTAAAGTCTCAAAACCAAAGAGATATTCTTTATCAAAGTTAAGACTCTGCCACGCCCCCCTAAAATAGCTCGGTCTCACACATGCCCCCACATATCTACCTCACTATGTGGAAATATTTGCATAATGCGCCCAAATGTTCACGCAAAGAAAGAAGGCGTGGTTTCAGTAACCGCAGTTAGGTGACATCAGCAAAGTCTGAACCGCAGCGTTTCCAGGGGTCAATGGCACATTTCCAGCATAGAGTGCAGCATACAGCTGCTTGGGAATCCTTCAGCTGCAGGACTGCAGCAAACTTGTTCGCTCCTATTTACCATATCAAATAAATAGATCATTCTTGAATCAGATATCACAATGAGAGCTCTAGCAAAACCAAATGTGTCTGCAAAAATAATGATTATCATTTTTAATAAACAGGCTGCAACTGGTTGGACAGACAGTTCCGCCCCGAATTTCATGCCATTCGTTGAAACAATGTTGCTGTATCAACCCACAAATCACTTACTAACAGCTGTCTCTGCATCTTGCCGAGAAAGGAGGGAGTATTTTAATACTGAAAAAATGCGAACCTTTAAGTAACACTTGCAGTATGCCATATCCCAGTGAATACATCTCTATTTCTCAAATATTATATTAGTTGAATTAATGAAGGCTGTTTTCAGAATTGTTCCAAATAACAACTGTTTATGCCTCTAGGAGGGAATAAATGAAAACATGGCATTAATCTATGAAACTGTAGCTGATTGTTTTTCCATTCAATTCAATTCAGCCAAGTGCTTCCTGGCTGATTTTATATGGTTTAATTTGCAACAAAACACCGCTAGGAGTCATATTATTGCCAAGCTGAGGCCTGTGAGCATCAAAATTAGCTCTACAATTACTTTTAATGGCAAAAGAAGGATTAAATGCTGAATTTTTTATGTGCTGTTAATCCACTATTCCTTGTATTTTCTGAACACTGACCTTACGTGCAATATAAATAGACCATAAACTGACTAGCATCACAAGCTCTGTAGAATTTAACCCAATAAAGAGGTCTGTTCTTAGATCTAGAAATGAGCATGTGGAGCAGAAATGGAAAATGTGCTTTTGAGAAAAACTGCACTGTCTAAAGCTTTTCTTAGTAAACATGTTATCAGCCATCTTAACAGTGAACACTACTTGGCAGATACTAACTCTCAGCAAAATGTTTTTGCTCAAAGGTTGGTCATTCATAGCTTAAGTGACATAATGGAGTTGAGTTCTCAATTAAGTTGTTAAAATCTCATGTAAAAGCAAAAGCAAATGAGACCATTGTTGAGATACTTTAAGAATGAAGAACTGTAGTGTTGATGTGCATTCAGTATCTCAGATCATTTGGTTTAGCAAGAATTTGATCATAAATGTTTGAGTTCATATTGAAATCTTTTATTTTGATTAAAGACTTTGATATCTTGGAAAATATGAGCAAAATGGGTCTCATTCCCTAACCATGTGTAGGCACATATTTGTGCGTAAAACTACTTTTTGAACATTTGTTACAGAGAAATATGCTCATATTTAAATGACTCTTTTATTCAATTTTAAATAAACCGAATATACTTCAATAGCTAAATTCTCAATTTGTTCTTCATATAATCTCACTGCAGTATAGGAGAAACAACTGAGATTTTAAAGAGATTTTCCTGTGGGAAAGTGCTCCCTTTCATCATTACTTTCCAGCACCACTGTGCAAAGCCTTATTGCCTTGGAAATAGCGGTTAGCTAATTAAATAATTTTTCTTGCTCTCCTGTCCATGGGAGCCAGGCACACAAAAAAGCACAACTATAATCAAGAGAGTGTCGTAACGCTTGTCCCACGGACATTTGCTGTGATCTGATGAGTTCCACACCCCTTGTTCAAGCCACCATCTCTGTAATGCTGGTAAAGAATGATAATAGGCAGCCATGTTTAACTCCTCAAAGGTAACAGCTAGATACAGTGTGCTGGACACTGAACATCTGTGTGAAGTTTAAGGCACATAAGAGGTATCCTACCTACAACTGTGCCATTTCAGAAGGGAACAGATATGCATGTCCCTCAACACTAGTTACATCATTATACAGCTCAGAAGAGGCTCAGGGGATCCGGACATTAGCATTTGAGGAGATATTTGAAATCTCTGCTGTGTTGCTTTACAAAGCAATTATTTTGTTGAGGAGGGTGGCTCAGAATCGTTTCAGATGAATACAACTGGGGTGTTTCGTTGGACACACCTGCAAATTGTGCGCATGAGGCTAGATTAGCACTCACTGAAATCACAAATAGAGAGAACAGCAATGAACACAATGAAGATACACAAAAGCCTCTATTTAAGGGGACTGATATCACTTTGTTCCCACTAGTAGAAGTGGAAAAGCAATATGGTGGTCTTGAAAAAAGCTGTGACATCACAATGACCTCATTGTTCTTAATTAATAATTTAATTGAAAATCTCCACCCTGTGGTGGTTCCCTCATCTACAGCAACAGCAGGTTATTAGTTGTAAGATGGCAGCAAGTTAATTACATTTCATAATTTGTATGTTGATTAATGCTCTCTTATTAGTGAACAGTAAACATTAGTGCTGCGCTTGTTCACAGCAGGTCTTTGTTAATGAATTTTCATATAAACAACATAAAGCGCTCAATGGATATGATTCACAGGACCCAATTTAGAACTCAACAGTAGAATCAAAATGTAGCAAAATGTTACAGTTATAACATTTAACGTGTTAAAGTTTAAACATTTCTTGGTTAACATCAAAAGACTGGTTAGTACGGCCCAGTTGGCCCCTGCTGGTAGATACCATAGCTACACAATAAATGTTCAAGAGAAAATTCTTATTATTGTGTAGATTGCGTCACAATCTGCACAATAATAATAATAAATGTTTCTTGAACACCAAATCAGAATATTAGAATGATTTCTGAAGGATCTGACACTGAAGACTGGAGAAATGGAGACCAAAAAATACAGCCTTGGTGAACATTAGACATTTTTATACATTAAAAATCATACCAATCCCAAACTTTTGAATGGTAGTGTATATAAAATACAGGGCAATGTTACTAAGCCTATGCAGACATTTACTACAAAACCAGAGGCCACTGATGTTAAAAAGTTTACCAACTCTGAACTTTGTGTCAACTTGCAAATAGTAGGTTCGGTTGTCTAGAGAATTACACCAAAGAATCAGGTAAGATAAGCCAGGCAGTGAGAGAGTGACAGAAGTAAAACTAACATACCTAATAATATTTCAGAATGACTCTTATCATCTGAAATTATAAGATAGGTCCCGGGCTGATTTTTCAGTCCATCCCTGCACCATGGTGTGCTCTTGCATGCATTACACGCTTCTCCGGGTTGACGAGTTCCTCCTCCACACTGACAGAACTTGAAGGCTATTGAGGGTTGTATCTCATCCAAAAGAGAACATAATGATCAGCAGACTGCCTAAACACCAAGTCCATGAACATCGTAAGTGCTCTACATGCCTTAAATGAGGTCACAATAAGAACTAGATTGAAAAGTTTGTAGACAAACTTTAAGTTGGCTTGAAAAATCCTAGCAAGAAAGTTTGAAAAAGATTTAAAAGCTTGCAGTCTGAAAGTTTTCAGTTTGGAGTAGTTTAAAAGTTAAAATAGTTTTAAAGATTAAAGTTTGAATGTTTTCAAGGCAATAGTCAATCGGAAAAACAGATAGGTATAAAACATATTGCTATGGTACCTGGGGTGGTTGCTAGGCTGTTTCTAGCATGTTGATAACATGTTTTAGCATGATTAGCATGTTACTAGCATTTTGCTAGCATGATTAGCATGTTTCTAGCATGATTAGCACGTTGTTAGCACAATTGTTTCTAGCATGACTAGCATGCTGCTAGCATGTTTTAGCATGATTAGCATTTTACTAACATGTTGCTAACATGATTAGCATGTTACTAGCATGGTGTTATCATTTTGTTAGCATGATTAGCAAATTACTAGCATGTTTCTAACACGATTAGCATATAACTAGCATGTTGTTAGCATAATTAGCATGTTACTAGCATGGTGTTAGCATGATTTATCAGTTAGTAGCCTGTTTCTAGCATTATTAGCATGTTACTAGCATGGTGTTATCATTTTTTTAACATGATTAGCAAGTTACTAGCATTTTTTTCTAACATGATTAGCATGTTACTAGCATGTTGTTAGCATGATTAGCAAGTTAATAGCATGTTGTTAACATGATTAGCAAGTTACTAGCATTTTTTTCTAACATGATTAGCATGTTACTAGCATGTTGTTAGCATGATTAGCAAGTTAATAGCATGTTGTTAACATGATTAGCAAGTTACTTGCATGTTGCTAGCCTGATTCTAGCATGATTAACATGTTACCAGCATTATGCTAGCATGTTTCTAGCATTTTTAGCAAAAGTTGCTAGCATGTTTCTAGCATGATTAGCAAGTTACTAGCATGTTGTTAGCATGATTAGCAAGGTACTAGCATGTTGCTAGCATGATTAGTGTGTTGCTAGCATGATTCTTGCATGATTAGCATGTTTCTAGCATGTTTAACAAGTTGCTAGCATGTTTCTAGCATGATTAGCAAGTTACTAGCATTTTGTTAGCATTTTTCTAGCATGATTAGCAAGTTACTAGCATGTTGTTAACATGTTTCTATGCTAATCCAGCTAAAACTCGCTTGGGAGACCAGTCAAAGCAGTCAATCAGCTTAGGCTGGTTTTAGCTGTTTTTTCAGTAGGGAGTTGTTAAGCTTTGCTATAGCAACAGACAGCTTAAATACACCATACGTCTTATTGTATAAAAGTTTTCACCCCATGAATGAAAGTCTATGGGCTTTTAGGTGGTTTTGATAGTCTGGTTTACGAAAACCGTAAGCCGGATCAGTTAGAAAAGATATAGCAACCCGAGTCAGACCAAGTCTGAAGGTCTGACCCGAGTTTGGTGGTTGTAGCTTTAAAAGTCTAGGAGGAGATACATTGTCAAATACGTCAAATGTAATCATGGCAAAACATTCTACACTCTTAAACCATTCTGGGTCTCCAAAGGACCTTTCAGTGCCCCTTTTTTTCTTAGTGTGAAGAACATTTAAAAAATCTAAAAAACCTTTTTCCACTTTAAAAACCTTTTGTGGAATGGAAAGGTTCCATGGATGTCAAAGGCTCTTCATGGAACTATAGATGCCAATGAAGAGCCTTTACTTTTATGACTGTAGGATTGTTATTTGGGTCCCAGCTAACCATGCTCAAAGCACAAATATCTGCACTGTTGATATCAGACGTATTAAAGGAGCTCTTTAAAAGCCACATGTAACTGGCAAAGTTTAAAACCCTTGTTTTAGTACAGTGATTGACTGACAGATGAGGACCCATCAGGTCAGATTAGTGTTTACAAATGCAATGTGGTCACATTCATTTTAGACTACCTCTAAAAATATGTTGAATCATCTGAAAAGATCTTTATACCAGTGTCAAGATAGCAAAGACCTCAGTCTGAACCACAGTGTGCATATATTGAATCTAGTGGGAATCTATTATGAGTATATACAGGTGCATCTCAATAAATTAGAACGTCGTGGAAAAGATCATTTTTTTCAGTAATTCAACTCAAATTGTGAAACTTGTGTATTAAATAAATTCAATGCACACAGACTGAAGTAGTTTAAGTCTTTGGTTCTTTTAATTGTGATGATTTTGGCTCACATTTAACAAAAACCCACCAATTCACTATCTCAACAAATTAGAATACTTCATAAGACCAATAAAAAATACATTTTTAGTGAATTGTTGGCCTTCTGGAAAGTATGTTCATTTACTGTACATGTACTCAATACTTGGTAGGGGCTCCTTTTGCTTTAATTACTGCCTCAATTCGGCGCGGCATGGAGGTGATCAGTTTGAGTTGATTAGCTGATTGGCATGTCACCATATTCTAATTTGTTGAGAGTGAATTGGTGGGTTTTTGTTAAATGTGAGCCAAAATCATCACAATTAAAAGAACCAAAGACTTAAACTACTTCAGTCTGTGTGCATTGAATTTATTTAATACACGAGTTTCACAATTTGAGTTGAATTACTGAAATAAATGAACTTTTCCACGACATTCTAATTTATTGAGATGCACCTGTAAATGGATAAGCACTTCAGAATTTATATATCCACACTGGAAAGACAGATCACTGCATTTCCCTGTCAGTGATGGAGGAGAGAAAGAACTAAATTGCCTAAATGGCCATCTCCATTGTATGTTGCCTCTCTTGGCACCTGCGTATATTAAATGACAATCGTGTGTCTTAAATAAATTGCTTTAGGCTGAAGATGTATGGGAAAGCAGCCTAAAAACATCAATAAGACAGTAAGTTGATCTTTGACCATAACTAGCCAAGAGCGTGCCTGCGCATTGGCCGCATTCAGTGGGAGGCAACTCTTTAGATATAAAACAAAAGATCCCGACACCTGCCAATGATCCCTGTGTTTATTGGACTCAAATCCTGTTGCATGGGCACTAAATGAAGTAAGACCTGCCCAGCGGCCCAACATTAATTACCACATGTATGCTTTCTTGTCTCCTGAAGAATTAAAAAGCCATGAGCTGCCATTAATTTTGCCTTGTCTCTTCTAACCAATAAAGGCAAGAATCAAATCACATGACATGACATTGCAACATTTGGGCCATTAAAAATGCACACAAAATTATAAATAAGGCATATTTGAAGAGCTGTAGCATATAGGGAGCTGTAGCATATAGGGACCATGCAAAGTTCACACCAACATGTCACTGGTAGTATACTCTCATCCTAGCAATACACAGTTTAAAATATATGCACATGATGTATTATTCAACAAAAGAAGATGCAAAGGTCACTGTGAGTTAAAACAGTGCAGACATTTATCTCCTTAAGGATCAACACAGAGTGCTTTAGAATGACTTAATGTACCGCTGAAGAAAATCTCCCGAGAATAAGTTTTCAAAACGTTGCTTCATTTGATACAGCGACATCCCGAGATGAAAAGCAAGTAAACATATTTAAATGCAGCAGCGAGTGCTCATGAGAAACAGGATTATTATACAAACTCATTGCAAGTCTGCAACAAGATTTTATAGCGAGTGGGGATTCAGATGCGCAGTTAGTGGTCGGTAATGAAAATGGAACAAAGTCAGCAGAGTGGCAAATTATCACCTCTCTAAGTTTACCTTCTTAAACTGTACCAAAAACTGATCTCATATCTGATTTTGGGGGGTTTTTTCCCATCCTTTTTTCTGTTCAAATGAAGTAAGTGTTGCATAATGACAGATGTGATTGAAATTATGATGATTCAATATAAAGAGATATTTGTTATCGGGTTCAGTAAAGTGATTACTCCAGCTTTTTTGATGAAGCATATGTTGTGAAATAACTCCATATGGTAATTTATTAGGGGAACAGTTAAGGCACGATTGCATGTTGCACTAATGACATTATTTTACATCACTGTCATTACCAAACCACATTAAGGTGCACATTTTTACCCACTGAACTCATTTTGTGATCTCAATAATATTTCGATCTCATTTTCTGCTCCAGATCTGGAGTAAACAAATTTGTAAAGCACTATAGTATTCAATGTACCCGGCTCCAGGTGAGCTGATGACTGACCTTATCTGCCATGATCATGGACGAGCCGCCATGGATCCCCAGAATGGGTATCAAAGTCTGAGAGGAAATAAAATCCAAAATCTGGGCAATGGCTTCCTGGTCCGTGCCGTCCCCAAACACCACCCCATGGATTTTAGTCCCAGACATGAGATCGCACACATGGGTAATGATGCTTTTGGGGTCCGTTTCATTCACCAGCAGGGTCACCACGTTGACGTCAATGGGATCATCTTTGCTCCACAGAGCCCGTATATCTCTATCGGAGATGTAGCGTGTTTGACCCAGGATCACGGCAATGTTTAGTATGGGCACTTTCTCTGCCGCATGCGAGACGTTGATGAGGGTAAGGAGAGCTGGAAGAGTCAGAAGAACCAACCTGGAAAACCCCATAGTGCTTGACTTCATTCCCTGCAGAGCAAAAACACAAAGATAATATAGAGGCTGTTTGTGATATTATGCATTTAGAGGTTTACAAAATATACCATGTAATATACTTCAAGGAGTTTCTTCTTAAAGAGGAAACACATAATGACTCCAGACAGGCAAATCTTATGCAACATTGCTTAATAATTATTTTAGTTCAGAATTACATTACCTGAAATACCTATTCAGTAACATATACATTTTACATCCAATCCAGTGGAGTTACACAACAACTGCGAGAAGCGCAGGATTTTATAATCTCATTTTGGAATTTAGGCAATGAATAGCTAGCAATGAGCAAATGATGAATATTACATGTGACACTAGATCTGAGCAGCGAGCAGGGCAGAAGAGAGTGGAGCTGACATCGTCACATGAAGAGTCTTGGAATGACTGAGCGGAGGAAGCTCACAGGCCCTTCGTTACTGTGGCCAGCATGTATACGCAAGCAGATGCATTGTAAAGCAAGGGATAAAACTGCAGAGAAACAACATATGGTGCAGGGGCTGTTGGAGCTTGCGATTCTCATGAAGAACAATACATCATATCACCATTACTAAAGACAAATGAATGAGTAAGCTAGATTTAGCACAGTTTCGGCTGATAAGAATTCAGTAGAGCAAGCGAACTTGAATGGTTGATTTGTTTCAATGCAGTTGAGCAGACATTGGTGAAAATATCACGCTTTGTGTGATTGGATCGAGGCTTGTCTCTAGAGTAAGACTCGAAGTTTGATGCATTTTTGCAGATATGCATTTAGATTAGATACTTATCTTTACAGTGATTTAATAAATGTTTCATATAGCCTATACAGATGTTTAAATATAGCAGAGCATGCTGGGTTTTTTGTCTTTAAATCAATGTTTTAAGACACTACATGACATTTTGTCCAACACAAACACTGTGTCATCATGTTTTTGAGTGGATGCAAAAATCTGCAATGTTCACGCTCTGAAAGTACTGATAAATGAGTAAATAAATTATGAACCATGTGACAAACATTAATGAATGTGGAGCTGAGATTGTACGGACTTTGTCTGGAGGCCATCTTCTGACAAGTACATTTTATTTACATTTATATGATCTTTTATTTTAATGTAATTAATTAGAGATTGAGGGGGGGAGTATATTTTATGAAGATTTTGCATGAATAAAACTGGCCTCATTTGTTATTTTAGGCAAATGCGATATCAGTGTTCTTACAACGTGACAGAGATCTTAACATGGGAAATATATCTAGATGAATATTGCTTCTGATACCGCATTAATTTCCTCAAAACGACCATTATGCAAGTGCGCCCCCTATTGACGCGTCTGCTTTTGCGTTCTCAGCTGGAACCTCAGTACGCTGTACGACACTATAATATTCAAAGAAAAAATATACGCATCAGAACTTTACAACCGAAGCAACTAGGAAGGTCAATCATATCCATTTTCACAGAAAAGAAGCAACACTTAGGCCTACAATCCCGCGGTTTAATGAAAAATAAAACCAGCGTTATGTTTTAACAAGAAAAGTAGGCTAGCCTGCTATTTGAAGTTGGATCAACAACTCGACCAAAATCCGCATTCATCTGTTACATATCATAGCAAGCACAGACAAGTCCTCTATCATGTAAAACCTTTTCAAATGACACGTTTATCTTCCTTCTGCTCTTTTTGTCTCGTTCATTAGTAAATCTCCTCGTTTTATCCAGCAAAAGCGAAGCGCACTCCTGAGGGAAAATCTTCAGATTTGATGCTCACATGATCACGACACGAGTTTTCTTACAGGTAAAACAAGAGCGTGTTTTTGAACACAACTCTATAAAACACAACTTACTGTTTAAAACCCCTATATCCTAACATTATAAAGTATCAAATCCCGTTTTCTTCCTTTAATGCCTCTGTTTTAAAACCGCGCATCCCTAATGATGCAAGAAAAGCCGCGTTTTCCTGCATCAAATTCACTTAACGGAAAACGTTTATGTTCATTCTACAATGTCCTTTAAGAGACCAAATCGTAACGGACAAAGCGGATTTTAACAGAGAGACAGAATAAATAAATAAATACAAAAATACTCACAGCATCCCTCTTCCACAAAGCTCCAAAGATGTTGAATGGGATGACATTGCAACAGTCCTCCTCTCACCAGCCAGGTTGGAAATATGGATAATTATTCCCACCGACGAATCCTTTAAGTTCAACCACAGAACCATATGAATCAAATTAATCCAGTGGCTTGCATGTTTATGAATTATCCATGACTCTTCCTCGATCAACAGAAGCGCGAGACTCGCACGCTTGGGAACTGAATCCGCAAGAAATTAGGACTGAATCTGCGAGCAGGACCACAGGACACTCGCAGTCCCTCTTTCCCCACAGCCTCTCTGGATGCCGTCAGTTACACATCCTTAAGGTGAAAATGAGAATTACACCCTGTTTCTAAGAAGAACCCCGTTTTCAGTGCACCTGTCTTCAAATCTTGTGAGTCCGAGTCTTTAAATGTCATGCCAACCCTCACTTGACGTAACTTAGCCTACACATAATCCTAAAAGTTATACTAGACAACACATTCATAAACTCGCTGGATGTGGATTAATGTATTACCTCGGTTCGGCTGTGTGGAGCTTGGACCTGGTTCTTCAGCTTTTTCAGTGATCTGAATCATTTCGGTGAGGAATTGCCTCTCTGTGACGTATGACAATTCCAGAGCCGAACTTCACTGCGGAAACCACTGAGCTCATCATTCCCATGTACAGTGAGCGCTGCTCGGACACCAGATGCTGCTCTCGCACACCTTATGCTCGTCTGACCGCGCATTACGTGCTCGATTCGACGCGTTTCTACTGCATTCGTTCACCACTTTCTTAGATGAGACGAGGACACCTCGAACGTTTCATCTCAGCTCGTTCATACTGTAAATAAGCGTTCAGAGTGACTCAATACGCACTTACGCGTTTATCCTCACGTGTTTGCGCGTCTAGTTGCATAAATCAAACAAATCATGTTCAATGTAAGGTAGAAAGAAAGACCTAAAAAATGAAGTGACAATTCAGTGGTGGCATTTTGGTCATAACCTTGACAGACAGACAGCTAGATAGATAAATAGACAGACAGACAGACAGATAGATAGATAGACTACTGTAGCCTACTACTGTAGCAACATTACATTAATTTTCCATAAAATTACCACATACAAATGTTGTACAGTGAAGGCAAGCAAAACCCAAAAGTCTGTAGATGTGGCAAAACTTCTAAATAAGATTATGAGGATGGAAGAAAGAAATGATTCTTGACTATATTTCTTGATTGCTTTTTCCCAACAGCAGATGCTCCCTTCAAGAAATGCACTCAAGCAGCACCATATGAGGATATGCTACCTCTCTATTTTAGCATCATAATCCCTTCTGAATAATTTCAGTAAATGTGACTTGCACTATGGTATATTTGATTCAAACCACACATTCAAAACACAGGCATGAGTCATAGGAAAGCTCTTTGTGTGATTTCACCAGGTTCTGTGGGAAGGACTCAAGCTTATGGAAGATTCTCATAGTCAGAGTACTTGCTACACTTCCAGCCCCCAGCTCCCATTATTTTATCAGACAGAAGGAAATGGTCATTTTCTCATTTTCTGCAGTTGCAGTGAACGTGATTTACTCATTAGCAGAGTACTCCAGCAGGTGCAGAACGAGGCTGATGCTCTACTTCTCGAAGGAAAAGACTCTTCTCCTGCCTGTGAAGTTCTTGGCTGACGTTGCTTTTTGACACATCTGCAAATGTTTCTATTTTAGCTCTGCATGTCACACTGGGAAAAAAAAGAAAGAAAAAAAAAACATCCCAAAATGTGAGCAAGCGCTGCTCCTTCTATTTTGGTCTATCCATTCAACCATCATACAGGCCCTTGTTTTCTGGACACTGCCTCCACCCTAACTCATGTTTAGTCAAAAAAAAAAGTAATTGTTCACGCTCAAACTGCAGCTCTCTGTTTTCCCTGAGGGGTTTGAATTTCAGCTTAATACTATCTACTGTGGTGCTGGGTATAGAGTCATGCATGAATGCAGGGAAGCGGTACCATGTCTGTTTGAGAAGTAATGCAAAGTGAATGCCTGCAAAACAAAGAAAATGTGAGCAGTTACATCAAGACAGTGCAATCAAATATTAGGTAACAAAACTCAAATGAAGCCTGCTTGGAGAGATGCACAGGACTCTTCCTAACTTAACCCTCAAAACTCAAATGGCTTCAATACTGAGAGGGACCACAACATTAAAAGGATAGTTCACCCAAAAATGAAAATTCTGTCATAATTTAAGCACCCTCCACTTGTTCCAAATCTGAATGAGTTTCTTACTTCTGTTGAAAACAAGCAAAGATAATTTTAAGAATGTTGGTAACCAAAAAGTTGACGGTAGCCATTGACTTCCATAGTATGAAAATATCTCAATGGCTACTGTCAACTGTTTAGTTACCAACATTCTTCAAATTATCTTTTTTTTTTTTTCAACAGAAGAAACTCATACAGGTTTGGACATGACATGACACGAGGGTGAGTAAATGATGACAGAATTTTCATTTTTGGGTGAACTATCCCTTTAACATCAGGCCTATAACAGCGCTGTAGTGTATATGCAACTATACAAAGTGTAGTTTTAGAATCATTAAATAGAAATATTATACTTTCCGCACAGTGGCATAGCTGCATATCCATTTGCTGCACCCCGCTATAAGGGGGAGGTTTGGTGTGAAACACTAATGCCAGTACTAGGGCTCTTGGGTGCACCTGGGCCATAATATTTTATGTCTCACTCAAAGACGTGGTAAATTGGGTATTTTAAGATGGGGAAACATTTCATCATGTTTCCGAGCAACCCTCTGACTGTAAAATGTGTGCGTGGTACTGTGCTATCAGAATCCCTATGTAACAGAGTCCTCAAGAGCCTGCAAAAACATCTCCAACCACAGGGTGGTGCTTTATCTTTAAAGGGGTGGTTCATTGCGATTTCACTTTTTTAATGTTAGTTAGTGTGTAATGTTGCTGTTTGAGCATAAACAATATCTGCACAGTTATGAAGCTGAAAGTTCAATGCAAACGGAGATATCGTCTTTTAAAATTCTGGCAGTTTAATGCCTACAAAAACGGCTGGTAGGGACTACAACAAGTTACTTCCCGGGTTCATGACATCACAAACCCAGATAAACCCCGCCCTCGGGAAAAGGCAGCAAAGGGAGCGAGGCCATGCTGCGCTGCTTTAGAGAAGAGGAAGAGAAAACGAGGTGCGCGTAAAAATCTATTCATATATGAATCGCGATGCTGTCTTCTAACGATTCTAATGGATTCACAAGCTTCAAAATCAATGTTCAAAAGCAGCGGTTCTCAATACTGTTCCTCACTTCCCTCTGCTCTGCACAAGCTCTGCATCTCTCTCTCTCTCTCTCTCTCTCTCGCTCTCTCTCTCGCTCTCATTCAGCTCCACAATGAACTGTTCCAATTCCAATTATACACTTATTTTCACATAGCTAT
>NW_015505309.1:743290-763147 GCF_001515645.1 Sinocyclocheilus grahami | reverse complement strand
GATAAAACCGTATATTAAAAGCTAACATAAGCAGTAGCATTTACAAATAACAGCGTATCTAAAAGTATGACAAAAACAAAAAAACATAGGCCTATCATTAAAAGCCGTGCTTGCACAGGTTCTGCACGATCCTCTTCAATAATATCCTCTGCTTCTCAATCGGGCTCAAACTGATAAGCAATATTAACCATGCCATAGTTTACAATACAACCGGAGCACATGCCGCTGAGGTGAGGGGCGGGACGATTAGACGCGCACTAGGCAGTTTAGCCAATCACAACACACTGGGCTAGCTAACCAATCAGAGCCCATCGCCTATTTCTGAGGGCAGGGCTTCATAAAAACAGGAAAAGATCAGCCTGTTTCTAAGAGAAGGGACAGAGCTGTGTGGAATAAAGGTAAATTATGTGAAAAATAATGCTTATAATAATTATAAAAAATAAAAATTTAAACGAAGCATTAACACGTTAGACTGCACCCCATAAGCACAATCAAGCCTAGAAAAAACCCAGTGAACCACCCCTTTAAGGGTGCCAATATGAATGGGCTCTATGCACGGGACCTAGACTACGTATTTACAGTGAAATCTCAGGCCGCTTAAAAGCTTCCAGTCTGTATTCAGTCATAGCATGAGTGCATTACCAACCGCAATCTTTTGTCAGTGAACGATTAATATAAAATAATATTTATACATTTTATTGTTTGAATATAACACATTAAAGCATTAAACCCTCAAGCGTGGGGCCCGGTGCGACCACAATAGTTGCACCCCCCTAAGGACGGCCCTGAATGTAACTATATTAGACTGTGATACATTTACAGTCTACTCCTAACTTATTTAGTCTCAGTGAGTTTTTCTTTCAGTCTTGCAAACAGGACCACCATCCCACTGACAGGCCCTGGCTTGAGGCATACCAATGGGGCATTTTAATATTTTTTATCAAAGTTTATTAATTATATATGCCACTCATTAAAGTATTCGATACTTCTCTTAAATTCACCATTGTCTTAGGCTTGTGCCAGCTCTGCTCCATTTCAGTGCAGTTATGTACAGGAGGAACTGCACTGATTCTCAGTTTTGAATAGTGTGCTGTCTGGTTCAGTGCTGCAACAATATGGATGCACACTGCTGTCCCAGCAACACAAGAACAACAGGGTGGGAATCCTTTAAAACAACCAGTGAAGATAATTAAATTGGGTTACATATTTAATTGAATTCAGATACATAATACATAATACAGATACATATATCACTTTGTTGCAATATTAAATTGTAAATTAAATTATTGTTTAAATTAAATTGTGAAGAATAGTCTATATGATATTACAAACATGCAATACACTGTAAAAAGTGTTATATTTTAATAATTTCAGTAATATTTCAAAGGATGTCCCTATCCTTCTTAACCATTTCTGATCTTGTTTACTTTTTTACTGGACAGCGCTCACCATGTTTGTGTTTGGGATCCCTGGAAAACTGCCATAAACAATCAATTCAAGCTTCAGGAAACAGATAATAAAATAACTGAAAATATAAGAATGAACTGTCAGAATTAAGGTGTATTACAATACATGGCAATCTAAAAATGGGAACAGTAGGCTATTTAAAAATACTTTCTGTCATGTGAAGACGCTCCTATCACAGCAAACACTTTTCAGAGCCACATGACCGATGCAAACAAAACTCTATTTAAGTGCTGATCAAATCGGCGCAAAAGTCATGCATCCTCATCCAACCTTATTAGCACTTGGGTAAAGTTGGTTTTATATTCGCACATTCGGACTTCCGCATTCAATAACTTTGTTAATCTGCATTTAAAAAGGCTAATTTCGGTGAATTATCATTACCGGCTATTATGAGCACAAACTCCAACATAATTTTCTGTATAACTCGACGTGAGTTAAACTCGACGCTGATAAACTATGTGATAAACCAAGCGGCAACCTCCCGCTCTCTCTCGTGAAGCCAACACGGAAGTGACTTAAACTGTGATTCGTCAACTGGCCGCTAGAGGCTGGCTGCAAAAAGGAATCAATCCCATAGACTCCCCATGTTAAAATGACCAACTTTACAGCAGAAAAAAACATTTTTACAGTCTGGTTCAAAAAATGATTTTGGCCTATATGGCTAATTTTGTCCTTCATGACAACTGTGAGGGGGTGAATTTTTTTATAACTCATCTGTTTAAATGATATTAAGCCTTAAACTTCTGCATAATTAAGGGCGTGGCCACTTGAGTGACAGGTGGATTGCCGCTGCTGTCACCACCGTCGAGCTAGGTGGGCGTGGTTTCATCAACCAGCTCCCGCCTCTTTGCCCATTTTCGATTATCCGGGAGTGACGCGCAGCCAAGATGGCGACGGCCGGCTCCGCCCACTTTAGGCTTCAAAAACGCTTAGGAAACCTACGTGTGACGTCACGGACACTGCGTCCATGTTTTTATACAGTCTGGCCCACGAGGTCCACTTTCCTGCAGAGTTTAGCTCTAACCCTAATCAAACACACCTGAGCATGTTAATCAATGCCTTCAGGATCATTAGAAAATCGCAGGTAGGTGATTTGGTCAGGGTTGCAGCGCATTGGCCCTCCGGGGCAAGATTTGAGGACCCCTGGTCTATGTGAGAAACACCCTTACCTCTATGGGATGTTGTGACATCATTATCTGAGGAACCATTACGATTACGATTCACTGTCCGTGGGACTGAAGTCATCAGAGAACATGCCATCATAGAGGAGGTTTATTTGTTCAAACAAATACTTTAAAAACATTTTAAACAATAATAAATGTCAATGTATTTTGTAATTTTCTAAAGAACATTTTTCAATTATCAATTCTCCCCTGGTCTATGTGAGAAACACCCTTACCTCTATGGGATGTTGTGACATCATTATCTGAGGAACCATTACGATTACGATTCACTGTCCATGGGACTGAAGTCATCAGAGAACATGCCATCATAGAGGAGGTTTATTTGTTCAAACAAATACTTTAAAAACATTTTAAACAATAATAAATGTCAATGTATTTTGTAATTTTCTAAAGAACATTTTTCAATTATCAATTCTAACTGTAGTGGTGTGTCAGGAGTGTTTATCATCTTGATCTTGTATGTTACAATGACATATTTATTCATTTGCTTTGTCAGACTTGTAACTGTTGTAGCACGACCATACTAAAGTGCAAACACCCATTAGATTATAACACACTGTCACTCTCTGCCAAAATACTTATGAGTATGTGTTTGCGCTCTCCCCTCCCTTCACGGCTCCTTGTCTTTTTCCCTCCTCCCTTTTGTGCTCTCCCTCTGTTTTATTTAGTCTTACCTCTCTTATATATATATATATATATATATATATATATATATATATATAAATGCTGAAATAAAAGTTTTTTATATTTAATTTCTAATTAAAAAATGTGCATATTTTATTAAGAAATAGTGGTTCAGTGTTGTACTGAAATATTGAGAACTTTTCACAAATAAAACCAAGAGATATGTTTACCTAATTGTCTTAAGTTTTGAGGCTTGAATCGAGGAACTGATTAAACTGAAAAAATCAATTAAGGAAAGAAGGCTATTTATTTTAAGAGAATTGGCTCAATTTTGTAGTTTTATTTTAGCGGTGATTGTTAGTTCGCAACATGCTTATATGGTTGGATATGGACAGTAAATATTGAAATTAAGTGCTACTTTTTGCATTTTCGAGTAAAGGGAAACATCTATTATTGTTTAATGTTGACGCAGTACCATTCATCACAGGCTCAGGATCACTGCCTTTTCTTGGAATCAGTGGTAAAACAATCCATAATGACAGAACAATCAGTACACATGACGTAGCTCTCAGTCCACTGATAACAGGATGCCGCATAGGATGCCACACTGTAAAAAAAAATGAATCATGGGTCTTGTAATTTTCATTTCAGGTGATAATTAAAAAATGTGCATATTTTATTAAGAAATAGTGGTTCAGTGTTGTACTGAAATATTGAGAACTTTTCACAAATAAAACCAAGAGATATGTTTACCTAATTGTCTTAAGTTTTGAGGCTTGAATTGAGGAACTGATTAAACTGAAAAAATCAATTAAGGAAAGAAGGCTATTTATTTTAAGAGAATTGGCTCAATTTTGTAGTTTTATTTTAGCGGTGATTGTTAGTTCGCAACATGCTTATATGGTTGGATATGGACAGTAAATATTGAAATTAAGTGCTACTTTTTGCATTTTCGAGTAAAGGGAAACATCTATTATTGTTTAATGTTCAGTTATGTTTGTTATATTTTCTGTAATGTTGACGTTTCTATCGTTACCATTATGCAGAAGAGTACAGCTCATGTTTATGGATAACTGCATACTACCACTATGAGGCATGATGCTTTGTTCAATCAGCAGTAGCTTTGCTAATGCTAGTGCAGTAAATGCTTTGTCAATGCTAGTCTTGCTGTAGTCTTTTAATTGTACAAAATAACTCGAAGTCAAATACAAACAGACCTTACTCATCACAGACTTTTGAGAATCAACTTAAAATAAATGAGCACATTCCACTAATAATGCATTAATTGTGTCATAGATTAAATAATTTAGGAGATTTTACATTATTTATTCAGGTAGATTCCATAAAAAAATCAAGTCTTAAAACCTACTCAAAAATATTATGTGTAATATTGTTACCATAATTTTTTTTTACAGTAGATAGCTCTTACCATTTTTTACAGTGCATGATCGTCTCTGTTGCTCCATCTTGCTCTCTTTGGCATTAACTGATCTGGTCATTCAAATCGTCCAGCCCATGTCGCTGCGCATTCAGCTCCTATACACTGACTGTGCCCGTCTTTCCCAGAAGAAATTTATACGTCCCCCCTCTCGTCAAACAAAGTATGCATAACAATGGAAAGTTACCACAGGCCTCAGATAAGAGCCATGTGAACCTTGATATTCACATTGAAAACAGGAGGATTGAAGGATCCAAGGATCTTAATTTCTTAAAAGAAACCTATGAGTTAGAAAATTTGCTCTGCTTGCTGTGGAGTTAAATTTTTAGGATTAAAAAAAATTAATAAGAGGCAAAAGTACAGAATATCACAATTTGTTATTGGGCAGTTAAAACACATAAATGTTTTACCAGTACATGGACTATTTTTAAAAACAGCTTAATGTTCATACATTTTTTATATTTAAGGTTATAGATTACATAGTTGTAGTATGTTCTGTAGGGTCAAATAAAGATTTTACAACTTGCACTGTAGCAAAAGCTCTCGAGGAGTTTGTAGGCCATCCTGTTTTACATATGCAATACACCAGTATTAATGCTAACAGATAAAACTAAATTACATATTTTCTAAGCAGTTATGTGCTTCAGATTGGTTAAAGGGTTAGTTCACCCAAAAATCTAAATTACCCCATGATTTACTTACCCTCAAGCCAACCTAGATGTATATGACTTTCTTCTTTCAGACGAATACAATCGGAGTTATATTTTAAAAAACCTCCTGGCTCTTCCAAGCTTTATAATGGGAGTGGATGGTAGCCCAAAATTTGAAGTCCAAAAAATGGAACCAATCCATTATAAAAGAAGTCCACACGGCTCCGGGGGGTTAATAAAGGCCTTCTGAAGTGACGCAATGCGTTTATGTAAGAAAAATATCCATATTTACAACTTTATAAACCTTAATCTCTAACTTCCGCTGTCGTACGAAGAAGAATGTCATATACACCTAAGATGGCTTGAAGGTGAGTAAATCATGGGGTAATTTTCATTTTTGGGTGAACTATCCCTTTAAGGTGAAGATAGACTTTTAAAATATCCACACAAGGACATAGGTCTACAGTTCACAACATATCTCAACAGATTATCAATGTGAAAGTAGCAATTCCACTTTGAGCACAAAATGGCCCAAACATTTCACAGGTCAACATCTCTACGTGACTTGTCTTCTTAATATGGTCAGTACAACCATGCCCGTATAACCAGCTAGGTCACCGGACCTAGGTCAATTCTGCAGGTGTAATTCAGTTTATACAGTTTGCAAGTATGTTTAGAGTCCGTGGAATTAAAACAATCGCTTCGAAACGCTGGGGAGTGAACGAGGCTTGAGAGAGCTGTGAGTGAAGGCGTGGACGCGCAGCCTTCATCTGTGAGAGATCTGTTATAATAGAATAATTCTTAACCTCACCCCAAACCCTGCTACAGCCATGAGTACACCTTTCAGAGGTGCCAGGTGTTAACCTAACAGGAGCCATCCTCTCCTCCCCCAAAGCCTCTCTCTCACACACACACACACACACACACAAGGTTGAAGCGTCTACGTCAACTCAGAGAACATTTTCAAAACATAGTGATAACACATACTTTCTCACAGTCGGGCGAATTTTCACAGGACAATGTTGTGAAACAGTAAGGTGCTGGTCAGATGAAATAATGACCACAGACAATCCAAGATTTCATTTCTCTGATGGACAATCTAGTAAGACCAGATCGGCATAGTCAGACTTGGATCTCTCACACTGTATAATGGGGAGATATAAAAAAGGCAAAAAACTTGTAAGATCAGATCAATGGAAAAAGGAAGGAGGGATCAATTCTCTAATAAACAAGCTGCAGAAAGCTGATGTTTTGAATAGAAACACTGAATATTCCTCAGAGGTATGGTCCCAGCTTGCCATAGATTTATTTAATGATGACACACCAAAAAAACGCCACTGGTTATGGCAGATCTGGACGAAAAAATGCAAAGACCTAAGAGAAAGAGTACATCTGGCCGCAGAAGAAGGTGTGGGATGGGGATCCCATCAAAATGGGACAGAAGAAATAGAGCCAGGAGATCAAGGTAAAAGAATTAAATCATAATACTAAAAGAAATAAAAAAGTTTTTACTTAGTATTTATTTATTGAAATATTTAGTACTGTTTGTTTAAGATAAGAAAAGTATTAAGTGGAAAGGAAACTAAATCTAAATCTCATCAGCCTCTCTTCACAATATGTCAGTCTTTAATTATTTTGAAGAATATGAGATATTTTTAAGAACAGCTAAATGTTCATGCATATTTAATATTTAAGGTTATCTCAATCAGAGGTTGTGTTTTTTTGCTGTGAGCAAAAGACCAAACATAGACAGTTAGACACTTTCCTGTTTCTCAGAAAATAAGTTGTTTGAGGAATAGGTGACACAGTACATTAAATACATGAGGAAAAAATCATAAAAGTTGAAGTTGGATCATGTAGTAGCCTATATAACCTTTCCTGTAACGTCTGGGATCAAACGGACTCCATAGCAACTTTGACATAGTCTGGGCTGCGTTTCTCGATAACAATTGATCTTAGCGCTTAAGAGCCGCTTCTCCAGCACAGTAACGTAAGTTTGATATTCGCTTAGGCTGCTTTAGGAACCTTTACAGTACAAAACGAATAATTCATTCAGATTAATGTTTTCAGGGCTACAGTAAATGCCTAGTTGGCAAACTGAATATATTTCGCCAATATCTCACTTTAGACAATACTGTATGAAGGCAGTTTTGGGCAAACTCTCACCTGTAGTGTGTCAGTCTTGTATCTTGTAATGTACTACAACCTTTGGAACATGTAAAAAAAAACTTTTTGGTGAATTGCAGTCATTTTTTCATCAAAATATTTGTGTCCTGTACGGACAGTAAGGGAGATACTGGAAGTATCATCTAAGGCGAGATATTGGCCAAATATATTCCGTCAGTTTGCCCACTAGGCATTTACTATCCACCTTTTTCTTCAACGCGGAAGTAAGCCTATGGGTGAGACTTCCGGTTCATTAGTAAATAACGAGGAGAATAACAACGTGCAGTAAACGGTAAAACTGTTTGCACTACAAACCAGTGTGTTCATAATTAAGATAATACATTAAAATAATATGATAAGACACACCAACTGTCAATATCAAGCAGCAAAACGAACGGTTTTGTTCAGCTAAAAATAGCTGTACGGACTGGACGCAGATGAAACCGGAAGCCAGACCCATAGAATTTACAAATGGCCGCGCCCATTTTTATGACAAGAAAATGGTGGATAGCCCTGTACATTTTTGTTTGCATTTAAAGTACAATACTATTTTTTACAAAGACGTTTGAATTTAACTTATACAAATAACAACAAATAAAACTGTCATACAATCATCTTGGGTACATTTCTATTATTCGGCTCGATCATTTGTCGCTCCATCAGTGAAATCCTCGATTACTCCGAATCAATGTTCCCCACTATCTGCTCACTCCGAATCTCAGTTAATTACGAATGGATGGCGGTTCTTAGTTCAGTGAGTCAGTGAGCTGATGATTCGAGAACCGAATCGTTTAGACCAGTTTTGTGAACCGGTTCAACTAATTCACTGAAAAGATTCGACTCAAAAGAACCATTCATTCACAAAGCGGGCACTGCTACCCACTACCTTTCGTGGCGGGACTTACATTATTTAAAGAAACAGGAAATCCCCTGTAGGGACAATACACGCTAAGCTGATCAGTAGTCAGGACGCGTTCGGCACTCTGTTTAAGTTGGAAAGCAGTGCAGGTAGGTTGTTTTTGAAAATGTCTTTCGTTTTGTTGGGAGGACGCAAAGCAAACGGCGTCAGACATTAGAATTCGCGGGCTCCGTTTGGAATTGTTACGCGCGTTGTATGGCAAGCGGCAGAGTCAGTGGGTTATCAAAACGCGTTATGCATGCTTGTGTGGTGATAGAAAACGTACTGATTTGGTAAGCAATATGGATTGTACCTTGCTTAAACTTTTCATTGTTTAAATTGTTAGTGGCGCCTGGTTCATCATCGTCGAATGTAGTTTGCGTTTCAGAAGAAAGGCCATGTATCATTGCTTGTAACCAGAGAGCTTGTTGTTGCCGTAAACTGTTAAAGCACGTCACATCCGGGTTGTTTGATTCATTAAGTGTAGATGTGTTTATGTATAAAAAGCACAGGATTGTCTTCGATGACATGCTTTGAGACAGTTTTCTGTATTAGTAAAAATAAATACAGTGGCTACGATCGAATCTAGGTTTCTGTTTAATCTGAAGCGAAGTACAAATGTTTACATTGAGCGTGGTAAAAGAACTAATGATTTAATTCCATCGCAGATTTGGTTGCTTTTCATCATGGAATGTAATTGCTGATCATTCGAAATGAAATGAGCTTTGTATCTTTATTGCTCAGGTATGAAAAGGTCCAGATATGAAGACGACTCTGGAACATTACACTTGGTTCAAGACAGTGGGCAGAAGGCGAACAAGCTCCCTCGATCTGAGGCAAGTTGGTCATTTACGTCCCTTGTATGTTTTTCTCCAACAATGTTAATTAAATGTCAACGGATTTGATAAGTCTTTGTCTCCTTGTTTTTAAAATGGAAGGACTGTCTTTTTAATTTTACGCCAGGATTGGCTAAATTCAGAACTCATTGTCTTTCAGTTCATGAGCTGTTCATGTAAATGTGTATTTACTCTCTGAAATACGGAGTGTTTCTCCTCAAATGAATGGACATTCTTTTGATTTAAGTAAAGTTCTGTCAAAACAATCAGCAACCAAAAATATTTCAAATTCAATACAACATCACAAAATGTGCACCACCCTTTTTCAGGTAGCTAATATAAAATAAACAGACATGTAGGGTAAAAAGCATTCTGGAAAATGTCACGTCATGTGCAAATTCTTCTACCATAGTCCATATAATTAAAGCTAATTCATTTACAGTATGTCGTTTGATATAAGAGTGGTCAGATCTTTTACTGACTGTACTCTGTCCTAATTATTACATGGCAACTTTTGAAATTGCGTTATTGTACTATTTGTATTTTATTTTTTTAGTTGAAATTATTGTTCTGTCTTTCTGTAAGACAGTCGACACAAAAAATAAAATGCTGTCATCATTTACTCACCCACAAGCTGTTCCATACCTGTATGAGTTTAGATTTTCTTTGTAACATAAAATAAAAGAAAAAAAATCATATTTTGAAGAATGTTAGTAACCATGAAAGTCATTGGTCATACAATGGGAGTCATTGGGGACCATGAACTGTTACAGTGTAGAAAGTGATTCGCCTTGCAGCCAAGCAAACCTTGCAAAAATATTAAAGGGGTCATATGATGCTTTTTTTTAAAGATCGTTATTTGGTGTAACAGAATATGTTGACATGCTTTTGTAGTGTCTGGACCAATCAAACACACAATTTTTCATTTGATTTAACAAATCAGTTCTTCATTAGATTAACAAATTTACATGTTCTTAATCTGCAATGTGTTGAATTTAAATTCAATATTGAATAGTGCACAAATCAGCTGTACACTTGTGTGTTTATTTCCAGAACTGCGTATGATCTCACCCCATTCGTAACCCGTTTATTGATAGGTTGAAAAGATTATTTCAGATAAGGTTGTGACCGCAGTCGAGCAGTCTGACTACAAGATGAAGAATCTGATGGAGAGAATCGGTGAGGTGAATGGTGAACCCAGATACAATGCCAGAATCAAGAAACTGGAAGTAAGGGACCAGCTTTCCCAAGTTCATTTGTATTTTTAGTCCTCTCCCATGATTTTCATTTTGAAATATATGTGTATTAATTAATATACTAATCCATATTACTGGAGCGCCCTGCAGGGTCAGTATGTCATAACCACCATACATAATTTCTATGTTACATCCATTTTTTTGTTTGTTTGTTTGCAGGCTCATGTAAGGAAGATAAAACGAAGGGGAGATGCCATATTTGCATATATCAGAAAGTTCAGATCCTTAGGGATTTCTCAGGTATGAACTAGATCAGGGGTGTCCAAACTTGGTCCTGGAGGGCCGGTGTCCTGAAGAGTTTAGCTCCAACCCCAATCAAACACACCTGAACCAGCTAACCAAGCTCTTACTAGGCATACTAGAAACTTAAAGGCAGGTGTGTTGAGGCAAGTTGGAGCTAAACTCTGCAGGGCACCAGCCCTCCAGGACCGAGTTTGGGCAGCCCTGAACTAGATTATGAGATTTATTTGTAGAACCAAGGTTTGATAATAATAATACTAAGACATTTATGAAGCTGACTTTTATTATTGTAATTATGTATAACTTATCACTGTTGTGTTTTTTTATTTTTTCAACAGTCTCCTCCTTCTTTAAGTCCTCCTCCTGTGCAGCCACAGCGATACATTTCTCCTGCTGAACTAATAAACAATATATCCAGGTATTCTAGATGTATAACAAACTTCATTCATAATATATCAGTGGCACCAATTACGTAAAATATGGCCTTTGAAGGGACTTTCGGTGTTATTTTGGTGTGGATCTGTACACCATGCTGCAGACTGATGCCTTTCAACTTGAAAATGATGCAGAAGCATCTAGCCTGATGTTTGAATGACAATTACTAAAATATTCCATTTACTGTTTAATCAGAAGATATTCTAATAGAATGATCAAAGTGAAATCGTCTCAATGGTCCCAGTCTTGGCACCTTTCCAGTTCTTTTCTTTCCCTGAGGTGTTGTATGCCGAGTGGCATTTCTTCACTTTCATGTGTGGCTGTTGCAGTCTTATAAACTAGTGTGATTTGCATGGAGAGGCGTTCATTGCTGCTTAATATTTGTGTTCCAAGGCCAACAAAGCATACTCATTCAAACCACTGATTACAGCTATTTGTTATCCTAGCCATCTGTTTAATTGTTGAATTACCACAATCACGATTCACTGTAAGAACTCAAGTGTGATGGACAGAAACTGGAGGTGCTTGGCTTTTCTGTCCCCAAATTTATCTGAGATGTGAAAAATTCTTAATACAAGAGCATCGCCTTATAGTGATTTAAATGTAGTAATAATAATAATAATAAAAAAGAGATATTAAAGTTTTTAATAATAAAATCAGCCCAAACATTGCTCTGTTTGATTGATCTGCTAGAGATGCAGCAATATTAAAGGAGTCCTATTATGTTTTTGTTTTTTTTACATTTTCAACTTCCTTTAGTGTGTAATGTTGTTTGTGCATGAAAAAGATCTGCAAAGTCCACACCAATTCTCGATATCAGTAAGCACTGAACTCCAAAAGATTAAGAGGGAGCGATAAGAGGGAGGCCTGGTTGAATTGCGTTAGTAGCGTGTTATCACCATGTCCAAGAGACACTATCACAGATCTAATATACTGATACACATGCCGCTGTTTATGTTCACAGACATAACCGTCCGACTGTGTTTATGTGAACTTTGTGTGTTTTTGACATAACCTTGAGTGCATTTGACAGTTGATGTGAAGTTGACATTCTGCGGACACCTGAGATTTATATTACGTCTTGTAAAAAGGGGCATAATAGGACCCCTTAAAATTATCATTAAGCCAATATTAAAATTGAAACTTTATGGGGAAAAAACACTTAAAATTAAAATGAGTTTTTAAATGTTATACAAGTGACTTTAGGCATCATAACATTATAATCGACAGTATGAAAAATGGATGTAATATTTTTTGATTTGCTAAAGTAAATTCTTTTATCGGTGCTATTAAATTAGTGTTTTTAATTTTAAGTGAGCATTGGACAGTCAAGTTGTAAAAATTGGGGATTTGTGAATGGACAATTAAATATCCAGAAATGTATATTATTTCATTATTATTAAAATTATTTCATTTAAATGTCTTGTTGGAGTGCAGAATTCTGATTTCAGGACTTTTTCTTTCTTTTTTTTTTTTTACAGAAATTCAGTCAGTGGAGGGTGTTTCAGTAACAACGTTTCAGTATCCTCCGCAGGTCTTGTTGCTATTATCATTGTTTATTCTGACCTCAAAAATGTCAAACATTTATATTGTGACATTTAAAGTGATTGTTTTTGCACTAATAGACAATGATTGTGAGATGACCACATTGAGAAGACCAAAAAAAGGGTTCTGGCAGAGTTTGGTAACCGTTTCTTTCAATGTCTTATTATTAATAATTACTTGGCGTTTGTTTATTCTTGGAGGATTTGTATTTTTATAGAATTGTAATACAGGTGCATCTCAAATTAGAACGTCATGGAAACGTTTTTTTTATTTCAGTAATTCAACTCAAATTGTGAAACTCATGTATTAAATTAAATGCACACAGACTGAAGTAGTTTAAGTCTTTGGTTCTTTTAATTGTGATGATTTTGGCTCACATTTAACAAAAACCCACCAATTCACTATCTCAACCAATTAGAATACTTCATAAGACCAATAAAAAAAAATTGTGAATTGTTGGCCTTCTGGAAAGTATGTTCATTTACTGTACATGTACTCAATACTTGGTAGGGGCTCCTTTTACTTTAATTACTGCCTCAATTCGGCGTGGCATGGAGGTGATCAGTTTGTGGCACTGCTGAGGTGGTATGGAAGCCCAGGTTTCTTTGACAGTGGCCTTCAGCTCATCTGCATTTTTTGGTCTCTTGTTTCTCATTTTCCTCTTGACAATACCCCATAGATTCTCTATGGGGTTCAGGTCTGGTGAGTTTGCTGGCCAGTCAAGCACACCAACACCAGGGTCATTTAACCAACTTTGGTGCTTTTGGCAGTGTGGGCAGGTGCCAAATCCTGCTGGAAAATGAAATCAGCATCTTCAAAAAGCTGGTCAGCAGAAGGAAGCATGAAGTGCTCCAAAATGTCTTGGTAAACAGGTGCAGTGACGTTGGTTTTCAAAAAACACAATGGACCAACACCAGCAGATGACATTGCACCCCAAATCATCACAGACTGTGGAAACTTAACACTGGACTTCAAGCAACTTGGGCTATGAGCTTCTCCACCCTTCCTCCAGACTCTAGGACCTTGGTTTCCAAATGAAATACAAAACTTGCTCTCATCTGAAAAGAGGACTTTGGACCACTGGGCAACAGTCCAGTTCTTCTTCTCCTTAGCCCAGGTAAGACGCCTCTGACGTTGTCTGTGGTTCAGGAGTGGCTTAACAAGAGGAATACGACAACTGTAGCCAAATTCCTTGACACATCTGTGTGTGGTGGCTCTTGATGCCTTGACCCCAGCCTCAGTCCATTCCTTGTGAAGTTCACTCAAATTCTTGAATCGATTTTGCTTGACAATCCTCATAAGGCTGCGGTTCTCTCGGTTGGTTGTGCATCTTTTTCTTCCACACTTTTTCCTTCCACTCAACTTTCTGTTAACATGCTTGGATACAGCACTCTGAGAATAGCCAGCTTCTTTGGCAATGAATGTTTGTGGCTTACCCTCCTTGTGAAGGGTGTCAATGATTTTCTTCTGGACAACTGTCAGATCAGCAGTCTTCCCCATGATTGTGTAGCCTAGTGAACCAAACTGAGAGACCATTTTGAAGGCTCAGGAAACCTTTGCAGGTGTTTTGAGTTAATTAGCTGATTGGCATGTCACCATATTCTAATTTGTTGAGAGAGTGAACTGGTGGGTTTTTGTTAAATGTGAGCCAAAATCATCACAATTAAAAGAACCAAAGACTTAAACTACTTCAGTCTGTGTGCATTGAATTTATTTAATACACGAGTTTCACAATTTGAGCTGAATTACGGAAATAAATGAACTTTTCCACGACATTCTAATTTATTGAGATACACCTGTATGTGGCTCATGTGATTCATGATGACATGTTTAGACTGCTGGGGACTATAGATTACCATTGTTCATCTTTTTTCATTTCAGCAGTCTAAGAATCAAGTTGTTGACCTTACAGAAGAAGACAGAGGTATTTGATCTTGAATAAAAATCAAATGATGTTATAAATAATGCTCTGTTGTATTGACTGTTTAGTGGGCATGGTGTGTTTTTGTTCTGGTTCAGCAGCCAGACTGAATGAAGAGAGCCTGGTTACCCAACCATCGGGTCAGGTACACCATCATTCTCTCACTCAGGGTTTCTCTCATTCTAGCAGTGCATTTTCAGACTGTTTCATAGTAGTTCGAATTCCATATTTGTGCCTTGCAGAAATTGGAACTTTCGAAACCAGAACAATTAAAACCCTCAAGCACACCACCAATAGCCATTAAAGGTATGATGGCATTGAATTTGTCATGTTTGTTTTTGTTAGTTTCTTTTTTTTTCTAAAATTATGGTTAATGCAAGACAAACAATTCTTTAAGCCTTGTTTTACTGTCATTTTCTTTAATGAACAGAGGAAAATCAAAGTGTTATGGAGGAGGACCGTGTCAGTTCTTCAGTACAGTTGGAAGAGGTATGCTAATGTTTTCTATGTGCTACTACATCAGTAAGTTTATATCATAACATCCATAACATTTCAGTTTCTACCTTTCCTTCAAAGGAGGACTGGCACTCCAAACTCCATCCATTCCCAGACACTCCATTTCCCAAAGAGCTTCCAGTTATTGCTGCCTCTTATAACTTGCCCCAGAAGCCAATGGTGAAACTAGCTCGGATTGGAAGCGCACAAGAATTAGGCATCGCGTGGACCGTTGATCGGAAAGATCCACATGTAGCAGAGATGGAATGCTACTACATTTACGTTTCCCATGAACAAAAAAACGGCACTTTTTCAGGATGGAAGTGCCTTGGAGAGATCAAAGCCATGCCTCTTCCTATGGCCTGCAAGGTGTCAGACTGCAAAGGAGATAAACGACTGTGCTTTATCGTTGTGGGGAAGGATATATTTGGCCGTTATGGGCCGTACAGTGACATACGCACTGTTGCACCAGGACAAATGTGATTCTGGCAACATTTCTCCAGTGTGTAGAAACTTTTGTTCATATAAGGTTTGAAGGGGTATGAATGTTACTCTTTATACTGCAATTTGGAGTATTTAATTTAAGATTTTTTGAGTTGGGTACAAATAAAGTTAAAGCTGCTGTTTTTCCTTTTCTTTTTTTCTCCTCTGATGAAAATATTATTTTTTTTAAGTATCAGAGAGCCCTGAAAGTCATTCTTCTTATATGAATCTCACTAACACAATAGTATTAAGAAAGAAGCTGCTGTATTGTATTGTTTTTATTAGTTATAAAGTTACAAACCGATTTCATTTGCCTCTGGTCTTCATAATATGAGGTTTTCGGTGGTATGAGTCAGCAAAGCAACCACTAGCCATAATAGACGGCAGTGAAATCTGATTGTTAACGTCTAATGTAAGTGGCAGGAAACCATTTCTGAGACAACATTTGTTTCCTGTAATGACTACATTTGAGGATCCTACTTCATGCCGCTGCCGAAATTAATATAACACTATACCAGTCGTTCTCAAAAATGCTGACTTCTGATTTACAAATGTTAAAGTTATGAATTCTGTTTAGTTCCATTTTCTGCCATAAATAGAGTGACCAGATTTCTCAAAGTTCAATACGGGACGGGGGGTGGGAGTTTGGTGCGGGGGACATATGAGCACGATATTTGAGATGTTATTCTAAATTACATATATAAGAAGCAAATTACAAACCATAAGACAAATACAATAGATACAAATTAAATAAAATCCACACGTTTTTCTAATATAGTATGCTTAACATACTTTATTTGACATATTTTGTTTGATTAACATTAATGAGACAGATATTTAATTAGTCTGCGGTCCCTTTAAGACCGAATGAATGTAATATGACTGACGTATTCGGTTTTCACTCACCTTTTTACGTTCACTTGAGCCATAACCGACTGTATTTACGAGATTCTCCACACGATGGACATTTTGACAGCTGTGTGTGTGTGTGTGTGTGTATGTGACGTGAAGGCGCGAGGAGAACTGATCGCAGAACTAGGATCGCGCGGGCGCACGGCTGAGAGAGCACTTCTTTTCACTTAGTAAGTGGTAATTTTGTTCTACAACAAGCTTAGTTACCCTTGATTAGCTTGTTCTCGCGTGACAGAACACTAAAAATAGAGCTGAAATATGGGACTGTCCCGGGAAAAACGGGAGGTCTGGTCACCCTAGCCATAAAAGGTGATGATATTTATTATAATGCTATCAATCGATTAAAAAATTAACTAATTCAACATTTTTTTCTTAAATTAATCGTGAATAATCCCACCTAACATTAAAGGGGTGAAATTTCCTTTAATCTTGACATTTAACAGGTCAGTACTAAACATCCTGTAAGTTTCAAAACTCAAAACTTCCTCCTTCGTTTAAAAGCAGTTTTTATTGAAACCAAGCTCAGAAAATGACTGGTTTTGGAATGTGACATTTGCATTAAACTAAGGGGATAAAGGACTTTTTTTCAGGCACTTCTGCATGTTTATTTTTTATATAATAAAAGAAAAACAATAAAGAGTCAAACAATTGCTTTTATGACAAAATGT
The DNA here is from genome assembly GCF_001515645.1 of Sinocyclocheilus grahami. Lineage (NCBI taxonomy): Eukaryota > Metazoa > Chordata > Actinopteri > Cypriniformes > Cyprinidae > Sinocyclocheilus > Sinocyclocheilus grahami. The sequence continues at coordinate 745,929 of NW_015505309.1, read as the reverse complement.
TATGTACATATTATGCAATAAATAGTTTGGCTATAGCATTTTGCTTTTTTATTTTTTTCACGACTGAAATGTCTTGGGTCATATTTACTGCCATTTCTTGAGACCTAGCGTATACATCGCAACAGAAAGAGTCTCCATCTGTTTGTTAATGTAAAATACATTTATTTGATAAAAAAAAAAGAACAATATTGAGCCCTTGGTGGGGATCAGTCTCCAGAAACAGACCTGACCTGAACAACTCAGCAGACATTTAAAAACAAAGCCATTATGGTTTCATTCCAATTACAAAAGCCTTCACTAATATTCATTAAAACCTTCTGAAAATCAAGCATTAAACAAACATGTTCAGGCCTGTTGATATAATACTTCAGTACAACATATATTAACAGAAACAATGCAGTTAGTCTTAATAAATACAGCTTAACTTCACATTCGCCTAAATAATATTAGCTAATTGCTTTTTTTATTCCATAGCAGATTTGAGGACGAAATGATTACATATTAGACATGAAAACTGAAACCATTGGTGTGCTTCACCAACACCACCATCTTAAAGTCATTCGCATGAATATAAAATAAATCCCAAGCGCCCTAATCAAACACAATGCCTAAAGAACTACAGATCTGTACTTATGTTAATAGTGATTTCAAATTAAATGCTGCAAACAAATAAAAAAAAACATGCAATGTAATTAGTCAACACTAAAAGACTATTTTACCGGAAAAAAAAACTATACACGAGAACACATCATGCCACTAATATTGATCATTTGTTCAGCTTCAAGTATGATTTAGTGCTCAGCGAACTGGCAGCACAATATTTTCAGATTTTGTGTTTAATGACTTCTTCCCCAGGCACATATAATGACCAGGAAACATCACACTAGCATGTTATTTGCTACACACTAAGTGTTACATATAAGGCCAATTTCACTTCATGCATTGTGTATGAATACATGTCGAGCCCATAGTGGTTCATGTTATAAATATGTCGTATTATATCTCCCACTCCTGTCTTTTTTTCCACGCCCTATTTTACCTCTCTATATCACAGCACTTTTTTACTGGGCAGGTAGAACTAAGTTATGCACAACAAGGTTAAAAAAGTGACATACTATGCATAAAATCTAATTAAGTTTCCAGTATGCAGTGATTAATAAGATGATCTACTTCGTTCTAACTTTGGCAAGTATTTAATCTACATATAAAAACAAGTATTACAAATAAAGTCTCTTGGCTAAGGCTGTAGCTGGTGGCAGCTAGTGAGGTGGTGTGTTGTGCTTCATTTGCGTTTTCTTAGCACTAGATACATCAAGCCGCTCAGCAGCGTCATGGGGAATGCGACCCAGGCCACAACGAAGGCGTACCCGTACTCTCCATTCGTAAAATTCTTGTCTTTGAAGTTTAAGTGCTCTGCTGTGTAGATGGATGCACCGGTCATCACACAGAAAGCTGTGGAAGGGAGAAAAAAGGGGGCAATTTTAAGGTTGGTTGGTTGCATTTATTCTTCACAGGCAATTACATGACACATAAAAAATTAAACATTCAACAAGCAATATAATAAATACAAACATTTTATAAAATTCAACTTTTTGTATACAAAAAATATTCTTTAAAGGAATAGTTCACCCAAAAATACAAATCTGAGGCCATCCAAGATGTAGATGAGTTTGTTTCCTCATTGGAACAGATTTGGAGAAATTTACCGTTTTAACACTGCTTGCTCACCAATGGATCCTCTGGAGTGAATGGGTGCCGTCAGAATGAGAGTCCAAACAGCGGATAAAAACATCACAATAATCCACAAGTAATCCACATGACTCCTGTGCATCAGTTAACATCATGTGAAGTGAAAAGCTGCGTGTTTGTGAGAAACAAAATCATTTAACCTTAATCCATTTTAACGCTTCCTCAAGTGAAAAAGTCCATTCCCAACATTCACTTAACAAGACATTAATTGATGGACTGGAGTCGTGTGGATTATTTATGGATTATTGTTGGATAATTGTGATGTTTTTATCAGCTGTTTGGACTCTCATTCTGACGGCACTCATTCACTGCAGATGATCCATTGGTGAGCAAGTGATGCAATGCTAACTTTCTCCAAATTGGTTCTGAGCTTGTACTTGTCATAAAAATGGTAAACGTTTTCCTGTGTCCATCTTAAAAAAGAAGTCCTTCAAAGCTGGAACAATGTACAGACTAGAAAGATGTCATGAACATGACAGTACAAATACTGTGTAGGTGATTCAAGACCCCTCTTGACCTGAGATTTTGTGTAATGAATGGCTGATTGTACATTTCCTTTGCATAGTGCATAGACAGTAACTAAGAAATCGCAATTGTACTGCTAACAATGATTTGAAATATATGCTGTGGGCATGAACTCACCAGACAAGAGCTGGATGATGGCTGTGAAGACAAATCTCTCGCCCTGCTTCAGACGGAAGAGCTGAAGGATGAAGACAAAGAAACCCACACAGCACAAGATAGTAGCCAGTATCATGGTGGCCTGGACAGTCTGAAGATAGGCTAATAAAGAGGAAGAGAACATGACACAAGGTTTATTTGTGAAAATGTTGTGCAGAAATGGCTGGATATTATATATATATATATATATATATATATATATATATATA
>NW_015505309.1:736324-742941 GCF_001515645.1 Sinocyclocheilus grahami | reverse complement strand
TTAGTGTTATGTTAGAATCATTATTATACTCATACCTTTTGTTCTTTAATATTTTGATTTTTTTTAAGCTTTATTTTTCATTTTTCATTTAAAGGGGTCATATGATGCTATTTTAAAGATCATTATTTGAAGCAGTATACAAGCCGCGGTTAAGACAGCTGACGTGCAATGATTTCTTACAGGCAGTTCACTCTCCTGTGATGTGACCCTGTTCCCCTCACACACACACACGACGCGTTACTCTGCGTTGCGCAAAACTTTTGAACAGTCAATAGCAAATACTTAAACTAATAACAAAACATACTTACAGTCGCTGATTCAGAAGCGCCAGATTGTCATAGCAAAGTCAGAATTTACCCCTTTTTTTTTTTTTTAGAAATAGACTTTGTGCACAGCTAGCCTTGTACTCTTCTAGGTTAAAAAAAACTGTCGTCCATAAAATGCGTTGCACAAATTCGAACATCTGGGTTGTGCTGTTCTGTTGTAAATAAATCTTAACCAATGATTCCCAATTGCATCTACTTCCGGAAGGCCAAATAAAGTGCTTTTGCTCTCACACTGAAACACAGCATCTCCCTGACATGGCTTTATCAACACTACTGCTGTTCCTGAAACCACACCTTCTTTCTTTGCGTGCACATTTGGGCGGCATTATGCTAATATTTTCACATAGTGATGTAGACATGTGGGGGCGTGTTAGAACGAGCCGTTTTAGATAGGCGTGGTTGACGCTTAACTTTTATAAAGAATATCTCTTTGGATTTGAGACTTTAGTCTTTGCAACTTTACAGATCTTCTTTATGCACCAAGAGCTTGTAACACTCCAAAGAGAAAGGAAAAATTGAAATCGCATCATATGACCCCTTTAAATGTTAAGTTTTGAAATTTTGTTGTATGCATTTGTCATTTTTATTTAATCTTTATTTTTAAAATGTGTATAAGTAGTATTTATAAAGTTTTAGCTTTTAGTTTTGGATCTGTTTTCAGTTGTTTTAATACTACAATTGATTGCTTCTGTTGTCCTCATTTGTAAGTCGCTTTGGATAAAAGCGTCTAATAAATGACTAAATAAATATATGAAATATATAAATATATGGTGGAGTCCTAAATTCACTGTCAGAAAATACTTATATTTTGCATTTTCCTGTATTGAACACATCCAAATCCAGCCTTGGTCTTTAGCCCCAGTTATATTCATTTACATTGCAAACAAGAGGCAATAAGTGTTGCCTTCTGACTAGGTTTAATCAATAAACATCTTTAAACAATACCATTAACGCAAGCATTCATACTGTACAACATTTTGCTCAGACCAAAGTAAATAGTGGTTATATTTGATTAAGATTTTATGATAATCAAGGCTCAAGGCTTACCTGCATCAGAGGTTGCACTGTTCGGTATATCATAACAGTTTGTGGAGTTGCAGTGATACCAGAGATCTAAGGTGTAATCCTCCCAAACCCACCATACCTTGAAAAGATGGAGAATATATTTTGACAGAATATAAACTCAGAGAAAAAAAAAAGAAATGTCCGTTTTCAGGATACTGTATTTTAAAGATCATCTTGTAAAATCCAAATAAGCTTTGCCGATTTCTATTAGAAAGTGTTTAAACAATGTTTTTCATGCTTGTACAATGAACCATAAACAATTATTGCACATGCACAGTGCAACAGGGAGACAGGAAGGACAGCTGACCAACCTTGCATTGACAGTTAAATATATACATATATATATACAGATAAATATATATACAGTATATATATAAGAAGGCTGTGAAAATAAATCTGCATTGTTAATCGTTTTGATCTTTTATTAAAAAAATTCACATAAACCTAACCTTACAGGGAACTGGAATGACCACAGCAGACGCTTGGTTTTGTGCACAGTGACCCATTTTTGTGTTGTTTTTAAGCCATAGCTGGATAATTTCATGTTCATAATCACCCTGGTATGCTCAAAATTGTAAATATGAATGGGAATATACTTCACAGATATTTTACACATAAGAAATTCTAGGGATACCAATAATTGTGTCCAACATGTATTTGAGAAAAACATTTGTCATAATGATATTTCCCCCATTTAAAATTTTTATTTTTTTAAATAAAAGATCAAAATGATTAACAATGCAGATTTATTTTCACAGCCTTCTTTGATCATATTTACCAAGGGTGCCAATAATTCTGACCACGACTGTATATATATATATATATATATAAGTGCATTTCTTAAATAAAACGAATACAATTGTTATAGCTGTACATTTTACAGTCCTGCTATATAACACAGAGCAGTAACAGTGATTGAAGCAGACTAATTACAAAAGACTAAAGAAGATCAACTTACATTTCTGATGGTTGCTATGAAGAGTAGTATTGCTGAGGTGATGTGGAAGAGGATGATCAAGGCCAAAATAATCAACATGGCTGATGGTGGAACTGAAAATCAAAAGCTGGAGAATCTGGGGGGGAAAATAAGATACAAAAATATAATAATCCTGTTAAATGAATACAAAGCTGAGACTGAGAACTGGAACTGTTGGTTAACATTAGTTAAGTACATTACATGAATTAACAATGACAAATACATCTAAAGCATGTTACAATCTTAATGTAAATTTGAAATTATTACCAATGCATTATTAAAATCAAACGTTGTATCTGTTAATATTATGAAATGGACCCGAGTTAACATGAATTAACAATGAACAAATGTATTTTGTAGTAATGTTAACAAAGATTAATATATACTTATGCATTGCTCATTTTAAATAATGTGATCGTATAGTGTTACCAATTAATTATATTATTAGATACCTATTTCTGTTTTGCACACTTGCTAGACCTTGCACCAATATTGCTAACTGAAAACAAATTAAATAAATATCATACATATTTAAACACAAAAACAATACATAGCCAAACAATTTCATATTATTTAATAAAATGTTTTTAGCGTTGAGTTTAAGAAGCTACATTAATTTTGTCCGATTTTATCGATCATTCAAGTACAAAGGAGCCAAATCTAAATCCTCATGCAGGTTTTGCTGAAAAACACAGCCAGCTTCTGCTTACGTTACACACGTGAGCCTCAGAGTCGGTTGCTAATTTAGCTTCCCATGATTCACTGCACTACAGCCACATACAGACAGCCTATACATCTCAGCCTATACACCGAGCCATTTATGAATGGCTTTTTCTCCTTCACCTTGCATAGTGGGTGTGAGTTTATACTGGAGGTGAGAAACTCATTTTTTACACTGAAGTGCTTTAATGTTCAGTACTTGAGGATACAATAAATGTAAAAAAAGACACCCCAAAGGATGATATCACATCAGCACTATGTCTGTGAAATACACGTCCTGATCGCCTTCGCAAAAACCATATGTGGTGAACAGGATTTTAGCAGTTTACTAGAATACAAAATCCTTTACAGTTACATGATTTAGTTTGAGACACTTAGCAGTGTTAACTAGACATACACAAGCAGAACAAACCCCAGCAATTGGATTGTTTTGAACCAGCGTTTGGGTTACTGCCCAGAAGGTTGGGTTAAACATTTAATCAAACTACTGGGTCAAAACAGCCCAATTGCTTGGTTTGTCCCTATTTTACCCAGCACTGGGTTGTATTTAACCCAGCGTTTTTTAGAGCGTAGCGGCTCTGTGAATGGTGAGAAATTGAGGAAGAAAATTCCTGTCGATGGTTAAGAAGTGAGGAAACTGAAACCCTTTGACTAGACAGAGGCCCACCAAACACAGAATACATGAGGAAGAACATACTGAAAATTGTATGTTGGCTACACAGAGGGATAATCGTCTGTGCACAGTCCCCTCAGGCCTTTTCCGGGACAAAGGATCTACTGTAGAGGTTCACCGAGGCAAACGGCAAGCGTGGAATCAGCTTCATGGGTGAACCACTTCAGCCTTCACAGGAACTGTGTACCTGTAATTATCAAAAGAGGCCATACCACGATCACACGGGTCTTAAAGGAATACTCCAGGTTCAGTACAATTTAAGCTCTTTCGGCAGCATGTTGATTATCATGAATTTTGTGTAACATTGAGGCATTTAATGTATGTGAATAGGGCCAAGCCATAAACTTTAAAATGTTAATGCTATGTTGCATGCAACACACATAATTTGCTTACAAATCTTATGTTATTCATATTTAAGTTTACATTCAAAAACTCCTCACTATGACAACATAAAGCCTAAAACTTTAAAGGCAACTTAAAAATTGTAATGTAAACAGCTTTACAGCTCAAATAATGTTCAAGTTTTAACAGAACAATTAATGTAAGTTCTTTTATAAAATAAGCTTCACATTTCTGCTTTTCATTCCTTCAGAATTGCTCCAGGGTTACTATTGTTAACAAAAACTAAATCTAAAACTATTAAAACATTTGTTTTAATTGAAATAAAAATTAAATTAAATGTAATGTGCTAATGACCAAAGCTACTATAATTTACACTGAACTAACATTAAAATGAAAATATAAAAATAAAAGCTAATTATAATGTTAATAAATACTACTATAGTAAATAAACAATACTAATAACACTGCTGAACTTGAATTGAATCTGGTATTTTCCTTTAATTAGAACTGGATTATGTTATGTGTATATAACTGAAACAAGTGAGGGCAGAAAGAACTGCAACAACTGTGATTACATAAGTACAATCTAGACACCTTTTGTGGCTTTTATAAACAAATATGTCAGTTCTGTACATTAAATCAATCAGTCAGGCTAAAGTCAAATCACAGACTACACAAGACAAAGAGAAAAAAAAATCCAGCATTAGCTCAGCCTCATAATAGAGTTGGGGGGTGGGGGGTATGGGGGCGGGGGTGCTGAGGTCCTGTTAAAGTTTATATAGGCTGAGACATGAAAACCTATGAGCGTTTGTCTTGGAAACTGGCTGTGGAGTTTCAGTTCGCTATGTACAATCCTGCGGGATGATAATGACAGCCATACCTCCAAAGCCTAGAGGTTTCCAGAGAATTTACCAACCATCATTAGTAAATTAATTGGAGTCTGCTCTTTAAAAGGTAGCAGATAAGCCATGTCGACTTATTTCTGCATTGGGAAATGTCTTAATATGTATGTGTATAAACACTAAGGAGACCCTGCTCATTTCCCCTAAGCTTGGTTAATGGTTGGTTTCCAGCGGGAAAATGCTGACTTGAGTTTCACTTTTAATGTCATTTTTTTTGTAAAAGAAAAAAGTCTCCATCAGGCTTCCAAGTCGGCCACTGCTGAAAACAGAAACTGCTGTCATGGACCAAATGATTGAGACGAGAAGGAAAGCTTCAATGCCACCCAGCAAAGTTTAGCAGCTTTAATCCAGGGCATGTGTTCTGTACATCATTTATGACCAGGGCTGGATATCGGAACTGATTAACAGATTTGTTTACATTCTGATTCAGTTAAATGTTGATTCATTTAGGAGTGCTTTGTCAATGTATGTGCTTCAATTATTAAATAATTGCTGTAAAGGGACATTTTACCCCAAAAAGTTAAAATTCTATCACATTTTACTCACCCTAATGTAGTTTCAACCCTATTCCAAGAATATTTCTGGGGGGAAAAAAATCATTAAATAGACAAAAAAAGTCACTTCTCAATATCTCTTAGTCATACAGGTTTGAAACTACATGAGGGTGAGCAAATAATGACAGATTTATCATTTTTGGGTGAACTATCCCTTTAATGTGCAAAATCGATTAACTTTTTTTTCCAAATGTGCATATTTTGCTGTCTTTATGGGGCAGAAACTTTTAAGCTAATTACCATGTGTAAATGCCATGTGACAAATCACTCTTACAGAAAGTAACGTGAATGCTTATTGGCTGCTAAACAGTGGTGGTCCATTTAAGGAGGCTGATATATAAATCCTTATTGACAATCGTAACGAAGTGAAAGATTACAGCACATTTTGTTTTTATATTTACTTGCTTATAATTACTCTCTTTTTTAACATATTTTAATAATGCATTATGAAAGAAAAATATAATGAAAAAAACATTAAATATGTATTCAAAAATAAATGTATAAAAACAAATAAGAAAAACGAAAATTAACATTTCTGAAACGTTTACATTGAATACATTTGTGTTTTAATATATTAATAAAATTAACATATATACACACACACACACACACACACACATATATATATATATACAATTACCATGTGTAAATGCCATGTGACAAATCACTCTTACAGAAAGTAACGTGAATGCTTATTGGCTGCTAAACAGTGGTGGTCCATTAAGGAGGCTGATATATAAATCATTATTGACTATCGTAACGAAGTGAAAGATTACAGCACATTTTATTTTTATATTTACTTGCTTATAATTACTCTCTTTTTTAACATATTTTAATAATGCATTATGAAAGAAAAATATAATGAAAAAAACATTAAATATGTATTCAAAAATAAATGTATAAAAACAAATAAGAAAAACGAAAATTAACATTTCTGAAACGTTTACATTGAATACATTTGTGTTTTAATATATTAATAAAATTAACATATATACACACACACACACACACACACACATATATATATATATATGTAAATATATATATATATATATATAT
>NW_015505309.1:733297-735731 GCF_001515645.1 Sinocyclocheilus grahami | reverse complement strand
TATATATATATATATATATATATATATGTGTGTGTGTGTGTGTGTGTGTGTGTGTGTGTGTGTGTGTGTGTGTGTGTGTTTACATTATAAGAGTTAAGCACACAGACAAAAACAAATGTTACTTTTATAACTTTTGCTGATTTATTTTGATACATTTTGTGGCAATTTAGGGCCCCGAGTCCTCTGATGAACTGCCACTGTCCACAAAAACACAATCACAAAGCGCTTCACTATAGTGACTCTCCTGAGTAGTGACGTCAAAGGCAGCAGATACTTCACAGACAACCCACAAATTACTCCCGTTTCATTGTGCGTCATTGTTTCTTCTACAGCATTTAAACAGAAGCAGCATGAACTCACGGAAAGGAATGTTCCTCAGTAACATGACGCAGTCAGATATCCATAACTCTGCTCAGGAAACAGATCATCGGCAGAATCCAATGGATAAAGTGTTTATGAATTATGTCTGGTGCAAATATTTTGCTCATGAGCTCCAGATAATCCAACAGTTAAATAAAACCAATAAATGATGACAAAAACAAGAACACGTTACCGCCCAGTTTGACCTAACCTGACCCTAAGTACCAATGCTGAGCTAGAGGGAAAACCTCATAGTAAACGAGGGATACGAGGGGGAATGTTTTAGTGTGCATGTTTGACATGGCCTGCGGTTTCAAATGTCGGCCCAAAGGTACCAAACTGTTCATGGGTTGTTTCGGAATCCCGAGACCAACTCACACTCTGAAATGTCAGAGAATGCAGATAAAAGGGAAGAAAAACGTGCAAAGGATCAGAAACGGGAAGAAATTATGATGCACAGAGTTTTGTGTGGAGTCAACCCATGCACACCTTTTATTGTAGACATCCTTCACTGCCAGGATGAAAAGAAAGGGGCTAAAAAGAACCCTTCTCTGAAACAGTTGTGAAGCCGTGAAGGTTAACAGCCATGGATAAACAACATCTTCATCTCTCAGCAAGTGCTAGGCTTTCTTATAGCTATAAACAATGATCTAATTAAGATCAATGCATTCTCACAGACTCATTTCCACTGAAGCACTCATGTTTATCCTATCAGGGACAGGCATTTGTTCTAAAATACAGTCATAAATTAAATGCAGCCCTGTTCTTGCTCAATAAAGTTAAAATTAAGCACGAGCAGCTGAAATGTGCCTGCTGGGTCCCATCTAACTGATTACCTAACAGGCCTCTTGTAAAGTTCGATGGCTGCAGTTCACACAAAGACATCACGATAAGCATTTTCACACATCCTGCCATACAGCATATTTGCCAGGGGCATCTTGGGTAATCTGTAGCTAAGATCTGTAATCTGGTTTATGTTTGCAATTCACTACAAGAATGATTTATGAATGAAGGGGAAGTCGTGGCCTAATGGTTAGAGAGTCGGACTTGTAACCCAAAGGTTGCGGGGTTTGAGTCTTGAGTCTCTACAAAACCGGCAGGGATTGTAGGTGGGGGGAGTGAATATAGAGCACTCTCTCCCACCTTCAATACCACGACTGAGGTGCCCTTGAGCAAGGCACTGAACCCCCAACTGCTCCCTGGGCGCGACAGCAAAAAATGGCTGCCCACTGCTCCAGGTGTGTGTTCACGTGTGTGTGTGTGTGTGTGTGTGCACTTTGGATGGGATAAATGCAGAGTGCTAATTCCGAGTATGGGTCGCCACATGTCATGTCACTTTATTTAAAGTCAAGTAAACACGTCAAGACCTCTGTCACACATCTTTGGCACATCTGCGGTCCTTCCTTTATGTGATCAGAATACTGGTCACCCTTTGTTTTGCCCACAATTCTCCATTTTCAAGAATAACATTCTATAATCACACACTTTACTATACAATGTTAAATCTTAGGTGTGTTAAATAGTTCACCGAAAAAAGAAAATTCTGTCATCATTTACTCACCCTCATGCTGTTCAATCCTTTTCTGTGGAACTCAAAAAAATATATATTCTGAAGAATGTGTGGGTATTATAATATAATATAATATAATATAATATATGTATTAATAATTCATTTAATTCATAATTAAAAATACATAATTTTAAATAGTATAAAGGAGGGAAGGAAGGAAGGAAGGAGGGAAGAAAGAAAGAAAGGGGGGACTTGGTTCTATCTATCAGTTGTTGATTGAATACAGGGCAGATCTGAATGAGAGCTTGCAGTCAATTTTAAGAAAGGGATGAAGTTTATAGAGAATAAATGTTTGGAGAAGTTCAGCATACATCATCAGAGAGAAGTCTGTCATTTCACTGGAAGATCCAGTTATTTAAACAAAAATTATTAAAAAAAATGAACAAGAATAGTATTTAATATGCCTGAATCAAACTCACTTACACCAAACTACACTTACACCAGTGAGTCATTTTTGAGTCAAATAGAAATAGCTCTTCAAATTAACAACTGCACCATACATTT
>NW_015505309.1:717902-733287 GCF_001515645.1 Sinocyclocheilus grahami | reverse complement strand
CTTTTAAAGTTAAAGTTAATAATAATAAAGTTACTCCTTTTTTTCATGTATTTTTCATCTGAGATTGTAGCAATCTGTTTGGATCACTGCATTTCCAAGAGCTGCTGGGAGGTGCCTGTTAATTTGCTGAAATCCGTAATGGCGCAAATGTGGCATTTAACGCACAGAGAACCCGTGTTGTCAAATAGAAATAGCTCTTCAAATTAACAACTGCACCATACATTTACAGTGTCCCAGGAAATGAAATTATACAACTCTGAACACACGCTGACAATCAGATCTGTTACTGACGTCTCGGTTTATATTTTCCTCACTGTTCAGCCCTTGCAGTACCACTGGTGCTTGTGAACTAGAATGGGAACACACAAGGCTTATTTTTGGAGAAAACACAAAAGTCAGAATTGCTGCCTTTGGCAAACTGCCTGAAATGAAGTTTAATGTACAGGACAAACAAAGCTTGCTTTTGGGTATCATCTATAAGCCCCACCCAGTAAAGTACTCTTGGACACAAAAAAGGAAAGCAAAAAGCAAACAAACTCCCAGCAAGAATGACGTGTACAGTGTGAGCGCTACTTGTACGAAGCCTTAAGGTCTCTATTACACAACCCTGAGGTTCTCCACAGATATATCAACACCATACTGGGCAGTTTTGGCACAAGGGACTCCTCATTTTGTAAAAGGAGTGTATTTTGGCAAGGCACATGTGTTCCTGCTGCAACTGATATCAGGAGAAGCCTCATTCACACACAGTAGGGTCCCGCTTGGCTCTCGGTGTGGCCTGCTGGGTTGAAAGTGTGCAGTGGGTTCTGATAGGCTTTCATCTCATTGCTATGACTCTACCGCAGAGCAACCGTGCTCAGGTGCCACAAGCACTGTTTTCAAATCGCATTCCACTGATGACATGCCGCCAGCATGAGTAATAACTCCCACATGGATCTGTCAAAAGACACGCTTCTGAACCCCCGCAGCCACATCCAGACAAACCCTCTCGCTGAGAATCAGGACGGTTGTGTTTAATGCATTCACACACAGTCCGGATTCTCAGTAGCTCCTTTGATCTTTCAGCAGGGATGAAGAGAGAACTACTGTTACTCCCAAGGAGTTTCTTGTTGGGTCCAGTGCACTTAGCAGCAAGTTTTAAATCTTAAGTGTGCTAAAGCCACAGACAAGAGAAGAATTTTGAGGCTCTCAAACAGTAAAATCAGACTGACTAAGGTCATAAACAGTACCGGTCAAAACTCTGGGGTTGTGGGTCTGTTTTCTGTCTTCTTCTTTATTTTCCTGAAAGAAACTGCATTTATCTGATTAAAAATGCAGTAAAAAACAGTAATATGTAAAAATGTAGCTCCTTTGATCTTTCAGCAGGGATGAAGAGAGAACTACTGTTACTCCCAAGGAGTTTCTTGTTGGGTCCAGTGCACTTAGCAGCAAGTTTTAAATCTTAAGTGTGCTAAAGCCACAGACAAGAGAAGAATTTTGAGGCTCTCAAACAGTAAAATCAGACTGACTAAGGTCAGAAACAGTACCGGTCAAAACTCTGGGGTTGTGGGTCTGTTTTCTGTCTTCTTCTTTATTTTCCTGAAAGAAACTGCATTTATCTGATTAAAAATGCAGTAAAAAACAGTAATATGTAAAAACATTAAAAATGTCTTTAGTGTCACTTTTGATCAATTTGCACTGTTGCCAAATGAAAGGTTTAATTTCTTTCAAAAAAGGAAAGTCTCCGCTATTGTGGGAGACTCTTCTCATCCCATGTATAGTCCTTTCCAGTTACTTCCCTCTGGCAGATGGTATAAAGTGCCTTTAGTGAAAAGGATCAAGTATAAGAAGACCTTTATCCCAACTGTGATTAGCATTTTTAAATATGATTTTTTAAAATGTATTATTATAGTTGTGAAGTAATGTACGTAATGTAAAGTGTTTGTGATGATTATTTGTATTTGTTGTGTGTTGAGCCTTTTGTCTAAAGACAATTTTCTACCCAATTTGGGATCAACATTAACATGAAAAGTATCGCTTTAGTCAAGCAACCTCCCGCTGATTCTCCAAATGACTATAAAATGCAGTTTATGTTTGAAAATTGACCATTAAAACACCACCTTAAGGCATGACAATACAGACACACATTCACATGAGCACATCCCCCTCTTGCCTCTAAGTGCATGTCTGTCAAGGAGACCCTGTCGTTTTCTTCCTCTCTTATGTTAGTATGGAATGTGACTGTTTATTGCTAAACATGGTGCTATTGTTGTGTTTGAAGCTGGTGTGGGTTTCTGGTAAGACTGGTAGCTTAAGTAAGAGTGTTTTTCATCAGCTAATGGGACTTCAGCAATGTCACCCCTGTGCACACTTGGTTACCAAAATCCACAGCAACATGTGCAATTCATTGTCTCAATCCGAAAAACATGCAAAGACATCATAGCGTCCCAGACTCAAAGATTCACACTGGTTTTACGATTCACACATTTTCCAAACCACTGTGTCTGTGACACAACAGTGACCCTGGATTCCACCTATCAGTGGAGATGAATGAGTTTCAGTGTTATTCTTTCTGTAATTGGTGAAAACAAATAAAGATTACCAAGCCTCATGTCAATGGAAACATCTTTAGTGGACTGCTTCATTTTTCTCTCTTATTGCACAGCATTATGTTGCTGAGAACACTCCAATAATCTTCTGAATGCTCACATTAGTAGTTCATGGCAAGATTAAAGTATCTGAAATTCTTTGTCAGTAATAGAGTTTGGAAACAGCTCCCTGTCCCTTACCGTCCCCCTGCAACTAAAGTTCAGAATCCATTGGTGTAAGTTTCTTTTGAACATGAACTGACGAGATAAAGAGGAGTAGCACCACATTTTCAGATTCATGTTCTTTAAAGGTATGCGTGTTTGCATGTGAACTGTGTACAACGCATCTTACCCACATTACAAATGAGTTTGTAGTCTCTATTGAATGTGATGCAATAAAAAGACTATTTATGCACAGAAAAACAAACATTCAGTTTGACCAATCTAGTCTGATTATGAATCAACAAATAACTCTTATGAGACGGTACTTATAAGTGAATCAAAACCATACAAAGTGACCAATTTTGCATGATTCATCAATAAATGACTCCTATGAGACAGTTCTTTTCAGTAAATATAAAAAAAGAGTGACCAATGTACCATAATTCCCAAAAAGAATGACTCACGAATTTGTTCTTTCAAATAATCAGTTTACAAACGTCTGAAACATTTTTTTATATAATTTACAGCATTAGTAGAGCAACAATGTCTTTCATATACAAGCAAGCAAAATAGAAATGATAACTAAAATATACCCAAATGATTCAGAATCAAATCAAATGGGATCCAAACTGAATCAAATCAGAAAAATATGTATGGAAACAGTCCAATAGTTTTATTTTGCTCATTTAGTTTAGTTACTGATTCAACCTTCTACTTAATTTACTGGCATTTCATAAGAGAGAGAGAGAGAGAGAGAGAGAGAGAGAGAGATACATGATTTGGGATTTCAGTCTCTTACAAACATTGAAGGGGACACACCCCCTCCTGTAGATTGGTCACTCTCGAGCTTGATGTGAGGGTTAAAAAAAGTGTCCAGAGCTTTGGCTCAGCCAAAGGGAGAGGCATTTCCTGATCCAAACATGACAGCATAGATTCTAATGAAACAACCCATCCGCAAACAAAACCCGCCACCTATTCCCTGGAAAGCCCTGCAAGCAGCACATTTCTGAGTGGCATCAGTTCTGCTAGATCAATCAGCGACCCAAAACAAAAGAGAGAGAGAAACTGAGGTTGGAAACAACTTGGTCAATACGCAACTGGAAAAACCTCGCATTTTTGCAGCATGGAAAATGAATAGTAAAGAAGCCATCACGTTGACCAAATCATCCAAGTCCACAGGGGAGTTGGTGCGAAACGGCCACCACAACAGAGTTGTAGCGTGGGTGATGTATGGATAGCTTGGACTACTACACAAACTGTGAGTAGGCTGATAAATATGTTTTAAATAACAGTGGATATGAGTTTTCGCAGTGGCCGGACTATACATCATACTGTTTTAAAGGTTCGTGCCTATATCCTTTCCTAGAGCGGTTTGGCTTTTGATAGGTCGGTTTGAGTTATGGCACTCACTGCGGCTGTGTTTGTGTTGTAATAGCAGAGCAAGACGGGCGTCCGGAAATCCAGTCCAGTGAAAACGGCTGCACCTCATGAACACACTTCACACTCCCCACCCCCAAAACTGTCCCACGAGCAACACTTTGGAATGTGCCACTGAGAAAGCACTGTGACTGTCTCACACACACTCAATTGAGTGAGATAAAAAAGCCACATATGCAAAACAAGTTGTAGCACCACGTTAGGAACAACGCTTGGCCTTGCACAAACCATCACATCCACTATATCTAATATGCATCTTTTTTGTAACGCCTACATACATTTTTCATCTACAACATTGAACATGATTATTTATTCAAAAAGAACATTTTAAAAAACATTAAATATGTATTCATAATATTTACTTTTCAACAACTGTTAGGAAAGTTAGGAATTCATAAACTGTTTTTTAAAAAGTTTTTAAAAATTATATTATGTTAAATATATTACATTTACACAGGATATATTTTTATATAACATACTCTTTTTCCTCTCATATACAATTATAAATCATATAAAAAAATTACATTTATGAATATATATATATATATATATTTCAAATATTTAATCAAATAAGGTTAAAGTGTCTTATGAAAACATCTGAAAAACACTACATCCTATATTGACAGATGAAATGCTTTCACTAGGGGGCGATATGGGAGACAAAGTTGGTGGTACTTCATTCTAAATTATTTTAAAATGCAAAAGTGCCAAACATAAGAACAAATACTGAAGAGATTTAAGTACAGGTCTATTGTGTTGTTTTCAAAACATTTCTTTTTCTATTGTGATAAACTGAAGTCAAACTAGATTCTCCCACTTGCTTTAAAGTAGAATGAAAAACATTACAAGTAAACAAAACGTCTAAGAATATTAAGTTAAGTCTAGTAATAAGTATAAGCTGGTGATTCATCAGTGAAACTTCACTGCCAACGCCCCTTTCCTCACAAACTCTCTTCTCTTCAGTTTATATTTACAGGCAATAAATGCTCAAACACATTAGAAACGCCTGTTAGACAGCAATAATTCAACTGCCTACTTACTCCAGCCAGTCTTTTCTAGACATTAAAGATGCTGTGATCCTCTCAAAGAGTTTTATGACTCACTTAAAAACTGTCTGCATGCATGTAGAAAAAGTTACTTATGATTCACACTCACCGCTGTAGAGAAGCCAAAAGGGTCAAATATTGTATAGTTTGCAGAGGGCAGCCAGATGTGGAGATAAAGTGATGCAAGCGTGAACGTGACTGCAGGGTAAACGTAGTAGTAGTGAAATGAGGAAAAACGTCCGTGCTCCTCCTCTCCAAAATCCTGAACAGCCCAGAACTCTGGTTGGGTGTGGTCTGGAACTCAGTGCGTGCTGTGCTGTGCTGAGGAAGGGAGGGAGGGGAAGCTTTCTGGAAGCATTAGGTGTTGACAGTATGCACAAAATTAATTGTCGAATGCTTCGTTTTGAATCTGGACAAGGTTTACTTTGACTTCAGAAGACAACATCACATGTCATTTGTCCCAAAACGGCCCGCTCAGAATGTCTCGCGCATCTACTTTTCCTCTTATTCTCAAGTGATTTCGAAGGAGAGTGTGACAGATTTGGTTGGTGGTTTGTGTGTGTCTATATGTGGTTCTCTGCGGTGTTGAAGAAGACCAAGAGTGCAGAGGAAAGTCTTAGCCTGTTCCTGGCGGGAACTGAGAATGAGGCCAGCGGCAGGAAGAGTGGAGCAAGAACGTTTAAGGAAACGGCTTCGACCCCCAAATTCAGCCACTGAATTCTCAGCTACCTCTCCCTTGTTCTTCTAAACAGCTGCTTCTGTGAACGTCCAGGTGGCTATCCAGATATAAAATATCTGCAATATTTGTAATTAAGTACATATAAACATAGATAGGCACTGTGTAGCTATGTATATTTCTAACTCCACTATGCATATTTATTATGCAACAGAGCTATATTGATATACACCATTGTTTTACACCATCTGCAGGCATCTGCAAATATTTGTCTATTCATTTCCCGTGTGCTCCTCCCTTTTGCATTACATCCCCAGGATTCTGGCTCCCTGGGTTTCCTGAGTGTGTGCGTGTGTGTTTATGAGATCTAAGCTAGTTGACGTTATGGGTTGACTGGATTGATTGGCTTTCTCTCTATTGGACTGGATTGATTGTACTTTCCTTTCAGTAAACAGCTGTTCATGTTACAGGACATGCGGTTACAGGACCAAATACGAAAACTTTCATTTTACAGGAAAATCAAATCACCAACACTATTAAGTCCTAAAAATGTACAGTGAGATTCTACATTGAAAGTAAGTGATTTAAAAGTTTCAGAATTTTTTACATCTCAAAAAAATTAAAGTTATAATATAAAGTAGAGAAGATATATTGAAGATTCTACGCTTTTTGTTTAGGACATTTACACAAATATGCAACACTAACCTTGCAAAGACTTTCTAGATTTCTCTTTTTGCAATAAAAGTACTCATTCTAACGACTCAAGTTAACATTTATAGCAACCCCTGACATGCCTTTATCATCCATGGGGGTTTCAGAAAATTCGTTGAAACAAATCCTGTCTCAGTCTCAATCAATGGTTCTACTTATTTACAACTTGAAGCATCAGGCATGTATTTTTTTTATGCTTAACCTGGTGCCAAAATTCTTACAATGGAATTGGTAACTAACAATGTAAAACTCCATTCTAGAAAGAAGAGTGAGTTTCCAAGCATGCAAACTCCACTCTTGAGTCAATGCATTCCTCTTTTGTCACTCAGCTGTCATTTTGTGTATTCTGCAGTGATTACAGAGCAGACAAACTTTGCTCATGCTATAGTCACACCCACGTTGGCTTTTGATGTGCCATTGTTCAATTAAAGACAGCAGAAATACAACTAATAACCTTTGGAAAGCATTGCCAAAAGAAATTCCTATGAGCCGTTTTTACTCACAGCCCACATTTATGCTGCACAATGCATACAAGAACAAACAATCCCTACTTGATCATATCACGCAGATGAAAACTTGTTATTTTTTGCATGCCTTGCAAAAATTCAGCTGTGTGTGCTTTTGTTGACAAAAATATTCAATCACAGAGGGATGTAATACACAATTTAATGCAGTAAAATCTGTATTTATCATCAGACCTTTAAAAAAACTTTTAAACAGCAACATTTTTGGAGTAAAAGTTACAACTGCTAGGACATTGCTAGATGCCATAAATGTCATAATAAAATACTTAAATAATAAATAAAATGATATTGCAGTGCATTAAAAGGGAAGTGTGTATTTGCTGCACAACTAGCATCACTAAATCCAAGTTAAACCCACTAAAACCGGCCCCAAAATCACAACACTGATTAAGTTGATGTTGCTGTTTTGGGCAGCTCAGACTTTTTGCAAAATCACCTTATCAATGGCTCATCTAAAAGTTACACCCATCACATCTATGCTTCGTTTACATTTAAAAAAGGTTCTGGTTTGGATCAGACATAGCAGGTTTATGTGCTCAGACTTTGTGCTGGATGCCTGGATGCGTCTGGCTCAGTCGGTGCAGTGATGTGGAAATTCACACAGCAGGCCAACAACCGTGGCCTCTCTACACCCTCTGCACCAGTCTAACATTGTGCTTCAGATCTCTGCCTAAAAAAATGGAACAAGTATTCCATGTCATGCATTGGGAATGCTGTGTGCATTTATGCAGTCTCTGAGTTCAGTATGTGGAATGTTTTTTGTTTATAGTCTACCAACGATCCATTGTACTTCCAGGTCACAGGCTCCTCCCAGCTTATCACTATTCTCGAATATAATTTTTGATGAACCAATGGAACAAGAAGCTGTCTCTGAGTTAAAGCTGAAGTGTGTCATTTGTCAAATTACAAAAACAATGACTGTTTTCAAACAGGTTTCCTGAACATATAGTCCTGCCCCCAGTGTGATACCATTGGTTAAACCAGTGTTGCTATGTTGGGATGGTTGGAATGTTCAAACAGCAATTATATAAAAAGATAGTGCCACAATGTGTTAAACTTTTTGGGGAAATCAGCCTATGAAATGAATGATCTATTATTTAAGTGGTCATTCACATTTTAAACAGCTCTAATGAAATGAATTATCTATTATTATTTAAGTGGTCATTCACATTTTAAACAGTTCTTATGAAGACCATATCTATATGTTCTTAGGTGGGTGTTTTCTTCACTGTGAGTGTGAACACTCAACTTAATGGTCTGAATAATCAGGATTCTTGAGGAGCCGGGGTGAAAAAGTGCAGAGGAGGATGGTCAGAAGCTGCAGGCTGTTTTGGAAAGAATGCTGAGGGTGATGACCAGATCACAGGTGGAGAAGTACGGTAGTAAAACCCTGGGGGCTGAAGTGGGTTGGATTACCATTTAACTGAACTTTTTAAAAGCAATGAGTCCGTTTGTTTCCATGATAAAGAGCTTGTTTCCTTATGTGTAGATACATTCACCTAATTTACCATATATGCAAAACTCCATATCACAACCAACCAGGAACAACATACAAAAAAAAAAAAAGTCTTATAGCTAAAAGCATTCAAGTTGTGCAGGCATGTGCTGCCACTCATTTTAAATGCCAAAAAGAATATACACAATTCCTATATAAATTCATGTTTTATTACACTTTTTAATTGTAATTCAGAATAGTATATTTCATTTTAAAATATTTTTTTTTTAAAGTAATAAAAATATCAAAAGAAAAAGTTGTAAAATCAAGTTCTTAAAGCAATTAAAATGTTAAATAATTGTTATTATTGCTGAGAAGCTGAGTTGGTCTTAAACTCTAAGCATGGAGACGCCACCCATTTGCTCGGGGGGAAATGGGGGGTGGGATATTTTGCAGCACATGTTTTCCATACAATTTGCATTTAATCTTTCGTTCATTTGTTTAAAATGTGTTACCCACAGGAGAGCATTTGAGTAGAGGAGTCAAGAGCTCTCCAACCTCATGACAGAGGCTCCTCTTTCACACTGACATAAGCAGACTGGATTGCTTTCTCCCTGTTCTGATTAAGCTCAAGTGCCCTCATAGCCCTGCAGAAGTGGAAGGAAATTAAGGCCTTTATGATGAATATGAATGAAAGGTTTATAAAAGCTCTCTAATTGTGCCCAAGCTTCTCGACAGAGTCTAGTTCCTGTCTGTTGTTGGAGCAGTTTTCCTTGTGCCAGTCCAACTGATGATGTGGGCTTCTGGCCAATGACGCAAGACCCCACCTTCTGAATCAACAGACCTCAATAACCTCGATAAATAATGAAATATACTGTAGGTCAATAAACTTACAGTGAATTGGAGTAAATTGGTCCCATCTTAGATGAATGACCACCTGGCTTGAGCAACATTCAAAATGTAAGAACTTGCTTCTCAATAGACGAGTCGGAATTCACAGGACATTGAAGTGGAATTTCATATGGAATGACAGGAAGAGGAATTTAATGAATTGCAATTCAAACAAATTAAACAGTCACACAATGGGGGGATTTCAAAAGTCCAACACAGCAACAAATTAGCCAAGAACTTCTATTGTTCTGTAATCCTGCTTGTTTGGCATAGCTGTTGTTTGCCGTAGCTGTTTAACACAAGAAATCCACAACGAAACGCATTCAGACAAAATGTAATTAGGCTATATAACAAAGGTAAATCTTCATTGTTACACTGTAATGTGAACGTGAATTAACTGACAACATGAAATCTGTTCAGCAAAATCTACGTTGCTATAGTGTAGGTTCAAATGTGTTCTTTTTGCCAGAACAAAATTTTCACAACTTGCATGAACTGTCTTTTTGTGTGTGTGTGTGTGTGCGTGTGTGTGTGTGTGTGTGTGTGTGTGTGTGTGTTTTTTTTGTAGCCGAGGTTAATGTGAGAACCAACAGTCTCTCCAAAATTTTTATTCATATTTAAATTCTAAATTCCACATTCTGTTTGCTTGCTACATTGATTTAAAATTTCATAACTGAACTGGACTTAAAAGGTAAACCGCACACACTCCTGATTGACTTGCAAAACCTGCGACAAGAAGCCACAGAACCTCTTTATCTTCTTGTTATCGCTGACGGTGGTCAGAATACTCCAGGGCTGAATTACACTGCAAGCAAACTTCTAACACACCTTCATTTATTCAGCATTCAGCTATATTGACTCTGTGAAGAATGTCTTTCACACTCTTCAAGTGTCACAATAAAAATCCATTGGCAGTGATCTATCATTGCTGATGTGATTTGTAAGATGGGAGTGTGTTTGCACAGCTGTTTGAGGTCACTGCAGGCAATCCTCCCCGAGGCGAACATCTACTGCTGCCTCCTTCAATGTGACTGATGATCTAGTACCCCAGTATACACACCCTAACATCCTACAAGACTCCCTGTCTACAATATTCTCAGAGGGAAAACTGGTATTGTAGCTGGTATTGTAAGGAAATGCATGTCTGGATCTTTCCTTAGGAATGAATTAAATTTATACTGGTCAGAGTGCAACCAAAATAGAAAGCTATCTTCCTTCCTGGAGCAACTGTGTCATAAACGGTGGTTGCAATGTCACAAGGCCAATTGGCTTGTTGGCTATGGTGACACCTGACCTGCAGGGTTTACTGGGTTAAATTTGGTCTAACCATACGATTTACATATACAGGAGGGACTAAAGTGTTAGGGATCACATACACAGCAATTTCCATCCTGGCACCCACACATTCTTACATGCCAAATTTGGTTCAGCCTCATAATACATCTTGGGATTTCATGGATTTCACCAACTGAGATTAAATTGAGCAAAAAATATTGAGAAATTAGCTATTCTTTTTGTAACATATTCAAAACCAAATCAAACTCTAAACGGTGAAAGCTGATGTTCCAGAACTCAATCAAATGGGTGTAGTTTTCTTTCTGAAAACCAAGATTGAATGTCACCTTGCTAATGATGGAGCTTCAGTACAGGAGCTTGGACAAGGTTCAATGGACGGCTTTCTGCTGGCACAAGAGGCGCTATGTGTCAGTACTACTGTGCAAACAAACTGGATGAAAACACATTTATCTTCTCCAAACAGAAACTAGCTTTACTCTAAAGTATATTCTGGCAAACAAAACAAGTCATAACAAAACAGTAGTAGTGTGTGCTAACTTGCTCTTCATCTGAAACAGCTTTTCCACTGATGTCACTTAGGCCACGTAGACTAATTAGATAATGTTAGCCAATATGTCAAAAAAATTTTTAGACAGTGTTAATCTCAAATTCAGTCTGGCTTTATTCTGGTAAGTAACTCCCATTTTCCAAGATCTTATAAATTCCAGATTAATAAAGTCCTATAGATTTTTTTTTCTCATTGAATTTCCATTTTCTTTTGGAAGTATGTCACATTAAAGTAAAATTCCAGAAATAAATTCCAATTCTGCATAAACCTTCTTGCTTTATATTTTACTCACTTCCTTCCTATTTTTTTGAAAATGTTTTAATGACACTTTGCTTCCTATTATAATGTGACATCTTTATTGAACAATTCTTAAACATTTCTATGGAGAAAATGAAAAGGAAAATGCCTCAGCGACCAACGCTGCTGAAAAAGTGGGCGGTAACCATTGCAGTCTATTCACATTGACTTTAATCAAAGGACTAGACTCCAATCACTCATGACAACTTTGCATTGAAAGGAGTGTGAGTGCACAGAGTGCTGTTGACTATAAATCCACCCAATAACAAATACTGCAGCAAGGTGAAGACAGGGAACTAAATGACAAGTAATGCCTTTGATGCTCCAAAGCAGGGCAGAATTTGTATGGTATCCTTGACTTGAACACAGCATCTTCTCAACATGATGTAAACACACTAACTAGCGGAAGTGTTTGTGGGCAGGTCAGATTCTGTTGGTATTTCGCGGGCAGGCCGGGATTATGCAAATGTGTTACCCAGCAGGCAAAAGATTCGAAAATATGACGACTCGTTAAGGCGATTCAGAATCGACTCTCTCTTTTGAGAGATCTTTATTTATCATGCACTTTTTTGATTAACAACTTTGCAGATTGTTTTCATTTAAGGATAGCTACGTTATAATCTGCAAAAGAGATATTTTTCAAAAACCCATATGACCTGCTCTTTAATGCAAACAACTGAAACATTTTAGCAAAATATCTTCTTTTGCGTTCATACAATTTGGGGATGGGGTTGAGTAAAGAATGGCAATTTTTAATTTTTGGGTGAACTATACATTTGAGCCAACTTTGCACAAGAAAGACAAGACCCCACAATATTTATACCATGGTTAACAGAAACATGTAGAACTATTAATAAATGATATATATATATTGCACATTCAGAGCTTTAATGATAAGTGCTAAGTTCCTGTCTGAAACGTGCTACTAGGACCATTTATCTGCACATCGTGACTGAAGTCCGGTTTATTTCTTTTTGCATGAGTGGTGGTCAAATCATAGTATACAAGTTATTGAGTGTTCAGTCACCAGTTTACTCCAAAAATGTAATAATATTTGCTCAAACTGCTACTATCACAACGCTGATGATAAAATGTGCAAACATCTGAATTCTACTGAGAATTTATTACTTCAAGTTCAAAACACTATGTGGAAAGTCAAACATCAAAACAGCTTCATAATCTAAAAAGAGAATAAGACAAAATAGTGTTTTGCACCAACATTAATTAGAAGGCTTAACTACTCTTGACCATCTTAGAAATGATTGTTTCATTGTATTAAAAATTTCTGTGGTAAACTTTGTGGTAACTTCTTGTAGAATGTATAATAAATAATCTGTTAAGAAAATATGCCACTATTAGAATGATATTACAATTGTGGTATGTTGTAGTTAGAGTTTCTAAATGTATAGGCAGCTACTTTTCATTATAAAAAAGTCTACATTGGACCACGCATGGCAATGAGAGCCATAGCTCTACTGTAACAATGCAACAATTATAAGAACTACAGCAAATTTTCACAAAGGCAAGTACAACGCAAAATCAAGAGCTATAAAGTCTGGAACTTCATGAATTATTGACAAAGCAATCCATTTTTCTCATGTATAAAATGTGCTCTATGAGGACTGATATTAGGAAAACCTGGCTTTGGATATTCCAAGAGATGATGTGAACAAGTAAGAGCCTGGTGAAATTAAAACAACATCTGTTATGAAGTAGGAAACAAACATTTTCAGTATAAAAATGGTAGTAAAGTTAATTTGATGGCACTTCCCAAGTAGAAAATTCTGTCAAACTGATAAGGTTCCAGGTGCTTAAGTAATACAAATCACCTCACATATTCTATGCAAACAAGTAATTGTTAACTACTTAACTGCAGTTGTGTTATTAACCAGCTTTGATTGTGTGGATGATAGGTAAACTACCACAAAAGACCATTCTGTATACATAAATAAATCAAGGGAGCATGCACTACCCCACTTAAATGGTTTCCTCTTCAAAGCTCAGACCAAACCTACTGTACACCCTTGCATATGCGTCTGTTGTGCTTAGAAATATGAATGAATCGTACACCTGGTGGGGGTGCACAGGGAAAACTCTTGTGCAAGCCCGTGCAGCACTCCAGGTCTATAAAAAATGAATTGGCCTCCTGCTCTATTGCGGCCTTGAAGTCAGCCAGCCAGCTGCCGCATTGTGTCACGTGCATCACCGAGGCACTGCGCCAGCATGTTCATTGTCTCATGGATATCCCAGCCCTCAGTGCCACACACACACACAGACACACGTATCATACTATATCAGAGAGGTCTAATATCACATTCAATTGTTGTGCCACTGGCTCTACTCGTTTTATCTTAACAGACATGTCAGTTTCTTATAATGCACAAGGACAAATCTCCAAACTGGCACAGATCTGTTGTGGGCTCCTGTCTGACAAAATAAAACATGAGCAGTGAGAACTGTTATATTACCATGAGAGGCATGCAGGGCTCTGACACAGCTGAAAGATTTCATAACAATGAGCAGACAGCATAAGCAAAGGCTGAGACAATAATCGACTCAAAGGAATGTGAACCTTTAAAGATAATGACAGCTGAGTATGTGAATGAACACAGCCTGAACTGAGGGACTTGTGAGAAGCAAAACTACACAACAATTGGGTCTGTGCCAGCAGTCTTTATTATTACCAACACAATAATCTAAAATCTCATTTTAAAAACAATATATGCTTTAAGTATAATGAACAGGTATGAAAAGACAAAGGCTGAAAAAAAGAAGGAGTTGTTATAAATGTTTGGAACATCCTTGTTAGAAGTAACAGTTCAAACTCAAACTGAACATTTTTATTATTTACTCACCTGTATTATGTTCGGTATCTATACGCTGTTAAGTTTTCCAAACAAACTTTGAACAATTGATAGTTTGTAGTGAATAGTCTGTCGAGTTCCAAAAAGGACACAGAAGTATCATATTCATAGAATACTTGTGCGCTGAATCCATGCAATATTTTTGTTGGAGAAACGGGCCGAATTCTCTTTCTGACCCTTTATCATCCTTTCAATAAAAAAAATAGTAAAATACAAAACATAGATAAAATGTTGATTAAAGTCTGATGGAATCTCCATCAATTTTTGCAGTCTAAATTTAATGCGATATAATGGCTTGAAAACACGTAGGCCTATTTCCTACGTGTAGTCGGAAATACATTCGTACTCGAGGAGAAGGCAAAACAAACTGATTTTTCTATTCGAAGAAACACGTACGATACAGTTCTTTATAGTGAATCTGCAACATACGGCGCAGCTCAGTTTGATTGACGAGCATGACTCTTATGAACCGGTTCCTGTAATAAATCGTTTGAAAAGATTAAAGGGGTCATATGATGCGATTTCAAGTTTTCCTTTCTCTTTGGAGTGTTACAAGCTGTTCGTGAATAGATAAGATCCCTAAAGTTGCAAAGACTAAAGTCTCAAACCCAAAGAGATATTATTTATAAAAGTTAAGACTTGTCCACACCCTCTTAAAATGCCTCATTTAGACACGCCCCCACATGTCTACGTCATGATGTGGGAAGATTTGCGTAACGCCGCCCAAATGTTCACGCAAAGAAGGAAGGCGTAACTTTATTGTTGCCGCCACCGCCATGTTGTGAAGACACTGTGTGTTTCGTTGCGAAAGCGAAAATACTTTGTTTGGCCTTCCAAAAGAGGACACGACTAGAAATCAGTGGTTAAGTTGTATTTACAACACTGTTCCAGAACAGTTCAACCCAAATATTCAGATGTGGGCAGCACATTTT